>NW_007735628.1:47165-72279 GCF_000696425.1 Galeopterus variegatus
AGGTTTTACATTTTCTACTGCTGCCATTTTAGTAGGGTTTTGGTAGGGAACGGATCAATACACACTATCAATTGGCCGTTTGTAGGTTCTAATGGTCCCCTTGGATCAAATTAAATCATCAGCTTCAAGGCCCATGATAATCTCTCCTTTATGCCTAAAGGCTCTGTGTTAGTCAGCCTGGGTGGTCATAACAAAAGACCACAGACTGGGCAGCTTAAACAACAGGCACTTATTTCTCATAGTCCTGGAGGATGGGAAGTCCAAGATCAAGGTGCCAGCTGATGCGGTTCCTGGTGAGGGCTCTCTTTCTGGCTTGCAGGTGGCTGCCTTCTCGCTGCTCACACGGTGGAGAGAAGAGAGAGGAGGCAAGCTGTCAGTGTCTCCTTTGGTAAGGGCTCTAATCTCATCACGAGGGCTCCACCCTTGTGACCTCATCTAAACCTAATTGTCTTTTAGAGGTCCCATCTCCAAATACCATCACATTGGAGGTAAGGACTTCAACCTGTGAATTTGGGGGGACTTGAGTCAGTTCATGGCAGTTGCCACACTGGCTCATGTTCCTTATTCTGTCATTTGCTCCCCTCCCCACATGCCTGCCACCAGGGTATACACCTCAAAGTTTCTTTCATATTCTTCATAGCAAAGCCTTGTTTAATCAATGTTAACATATTGTTTAAAGGCTTTTATCCAGAAATTGATAAGATGATTTAAAAATTTATTTTAAAAAGCAAAAGAGTAGTGGTAGCCTAAACAGTCTTGGAAAAGAAGAACACAGTTGTTGGACTCACAGTGCCTGACTTCAAGACTACTGCTTGGGCCAGTGTGGTGCTGGTGAGAGGCTAGACACGTAGGTCAATGGGACAGAACAGAGTGTCCAGGGATAAGCCCACAAACATATGGCTAAATAATTTTTGATAAGAATGCCAAAGCAATTTAATGCAGGAAGGAAAATCTTTTCGATAAGTGGTGCTGGAACAATGGGATAGTTATATATGAACATTCCAGTGTGTGCGCGTGTGCCTGTGTGTGTACAGCCTCATCCTCACCTTATACTATACATGGAAATCAATTTGAGATGGGTGTAAATATCTACATGTAATATTTAGAATAATAAATCTGTTGGAAGAAAACCGAGGGGAATATCTTCATGACCTTAGGGTAAGGCAAAAATTTACTGGAGAGGATATAGAAAGCACAAATCCCAAAGAAAAAAGCCTAAGTTAGACTTCATCAAATTTAGGAAAATATCATCAAGAAAAATAAATAGGCAAGCCTCAGACTGGGAGAAAGTATTCCCAGCACGTATATCTGACAAAGGACTTGTATCAATAATATGTAAAGAACTCTTATAACTTAATAACAAAAGGCCAAATAACCCAATTAAAAAAAAAATGGGCAGAAGATACATGATTTAATAGTCACATGAAAAAGTGCTCGATATCACTAGTTATCAGGGAAATGCACAATAAAACCATAACAAGAAACTGTCACACACTTACTTGATGGCTGAAATGAGAAGGATGTCCCCCCGCCAGCTATTGGAGAGGTCCCCCACAGCACCGCGTGATTGGCTGATGTGCTGATCTCTGCTCGGACAGCACTCAGCAAACGTCCCATTGTCTGAGAATGTTCTAATTGATGCGACAAGTTTAAGAGTACAACTGAAATGATATATAAAGTGACGTCTTTTAAGAATAAAGATATTTTATTATGCAGTTAATTTTTTTTTTCCTTTTTGTCTTTTTTTTCGTGTCCGGCAACAGATCGCAACCCTCAGTGTCACACCCGTACTGGACCGGGACCGGCAACGGGATCGCAACCCTCGGCGCTGCGCCCGCACCTCGCTCAGCCAGTGAGCGGGAACCGGTCTGTATGTGGGCTCCGAACCCTCGGTGGGAGCGCCGCTGCGTTTCCCAAGCGGTGCACTGTAGTAGTGCGCCACCGGGCCGGCCCTATGCAGTTAATTTGAGCATACCGTTTTGGGGGAATTTTTCTAGATTCCTAGGACCTCCTGTTTATCTTGGTCCTCAATGTGACCATTCAGGAATGGGAGGGAGTCAGGAGAAGGGTGGCTTTTTAAGTTGCAATCATTCAAAGTTGGTGTTCTGGCTTGAAAGGATGTTGGCAGGGTGGATCTCATGGTTTCTTCTCTTAGCTCCCATTACTTGTCATGTCTCCCCATGATGGTTTCACCGTTCATGGGGACAGCTGCTACTTGCATGGGAGCTGGTTCTTCTCTGGAGCCAGGGGAAGCTGGTGGCTTTCAGAAGACACCTAGCACACCTGGGACCCAGTTTACGAAGGACTGTATGACGGCAGAGGCTGCAGGAGCTCCTGGAGTGGTTTGGTGTCAGCAGCTCTGCAAGGGGGTCTTGTTAGTTGACCTAAGAAATTCCGTTCTTATGTGCTGAAGATAGATTTTAGGCTTGGCCTTTGCCGAGGCTAAGATAGATTCATTGCAAATTTCTGTTTACTTGTCTGGCTTTCATGGGATAGCCAGTGTTTTCCCTTGTTTTAGGTTATCTTTGGCTGGAGAGCAAGAAAAATAGTCAGTGATGTCTTGGAAGTTTAAGGCTATAGTATATGGCTCTTTTAAAAAATATTTGGTTATCCAGCAAGATATTTCTTGTGTTTCTACATCTAAAATTTCTTTGTGGTTTGGCAGTACCGGGGCTTTTCGTGGCTGCCAGTCGTATCTTAATTGGATCACCTTGTGGAAACTTCAGAGAGGTTTTCCTAGAATTTGTTTCCAATTTCTGATGCCAACCCAGCTTTTATTCTCTAAGGTGGGACAGAAATGACAATCTCCTCATTTCCTTTCTCTTTAAAGGGGCTTGCTGCATTTTTCAAAATACCTCCCAGAGAGTGTTCACTGCGAGGAAAATTCTCTCTTCTTGGCAAAGAATGTTCTTGCTAGCCCTGTTACCCCTCAGATGACAGCAACTTATTGGCAGATTTTGTTTAGGAAACAGGCAACAGAAAATTCAAAGAAGGTGGAGAAAAACTCCACTTTGTACTTATGCCTGAGCCATTGCATTTTTTAAAAAAATGCTTATGTGCTTGCCCTTGTTTTCTTACAAATCGTAAACTCCTTCAGGGTGGGGAAAACATCTAATTCCTCTTCCACCCTTTCAACATCAGCCAGAGTATCTGACATGTGATAGGTGCCTGGGACATATATGTGGAATTAAAATGCTTGAAATATATCTATAGAAAGTACATGGATGGGTATTAAAAATGTTTTCCAAAAATATTGAAGGCACAGGGAAATGCAGTTTTAATAAAAAAAAAAGCAAGGCATAAACTTTACACATAATAGGATTCAACTTTCATTATAAATGGGAACAGATATGTGCATATTAGAAAAAATACTGGAAGGAAATATATAGAAATAGTAAATAAGGCAATTTCAGGGTGGTGAGATTAAAAGGAAACTTTAATTTTTTAAAATTTATGATTTTAGTCACATTCAAATGATCTACAATAACTATGCATTACTTTTATAATTAGAAAAGAATAAACCTTAAAAATTTTGTGCAGTTATTTTTTAAAAAATTATTTTGCTTGGATATTTTAAACCAAGACATTGTTGTATTTATTAAAAATGATGGTGACCATTTCTATTTGGTTTGGCTGTGTGCCAGGCACTGTGTGGCGTGCTTCACATTATTATGTCTTGTAATATTTGCTTAATGCCCTGGCTCCGTGTGTCTTTCCGTCTCCTTTTTACAGATGAGGAAACTGATGCCCAGAGAGGCTTAGGGACAGCTTTGCAGGAGAAGAGGGAGCCAGACCTGGTCAGGCAATGCTGCGGCTCGGGTGTGACACACATGCACTCACCCATGGGACTCTGTGGAGATTCCCTTGCGTGTACCTGGGGAACCTATCAGTTTCACGCTGTTCTCTTTGTGCTTGGCTCACTTATTAAAAACTGTCCCAACTCTATCATCTTTCCGAAGTAGCTCATCCTCTGTATACACACATGCACTCACCCATGGGACTCTGTGGAGATTCCCTTGCGTGTACCTGGGGAACCTATCAGTTTCACGCTGTTCTCTTTGCACCTGGCTCACTTATTAAAAACTGTCCCAACTCTATCATCTTTCCGAAGTAGCTCATCCTCTGTAATTTAAGACTACCTGAAGACTAATAAACACTGATGTACAGCAATGGTCATAGTAAATGTTGTCATATATGTAGACAGACAACGAATTGGGGAACATGCCTCAAACTTTTAACAATGCTTGTAGGGGACATTTACTTTCTAGGGAATGTAAATTGTTAATGTTTTCATTTTGTAAAATGAACATTATTATTTTTAGTCTGAAAGTACAATAAAAATATGAGAAAGGTGGAATTAATTTATATCTTAAAGCAGGGTTGGCAAACCTTGTCTGTAAAGGGCCAGGTTGTAAATAGTTCTGGCTTTGCAGGCCATGTGGTCTCTGTCCCAATTCCTCGACTCTGCCAGGGTAGCCTGAGAGCAGTCATAGGCATTGCACAGAAGAATGGGTATGGCTGTGTTCCAGTAAATCTTTATTGACAAAAACAGGCAGTGGGTCAGATTTGATCACAGGCCATAATTTCCCAAACCTCGAGCATTAGTTTTCTGTCACCACTGTAAGAAATTAGTAGCTTATAACAACACAGATTTATTCTCTCACAGCCCAGGAGGACAGAATCTGAAATCACTATCACTGGGCTAAAATCGGAGTTTAAGCAGGGCTGCACTCCCTCCAGAAGCTACAAGACAGAACCCAGTCCTTGTCTTTGCCAGTTTCCAAGGCTGCACCGCTCCAGTCCCCGCCTTACTGATCACATGGGCTTCCCCTCTTGTGTAATCACGTCTCCGTGCACGTCCCTCTTGTAAGGATACTAGGGATGGCATTTGGTGCCCACCTGAATAACTGAAGATAATCTCCCATCTCAAGGTCTTTAACTTAATCACATTTGCAAAATCCCTTTTGCCACATAAGGTGACATTTACAGGTTCCAGGGATTAGAATGTGGATATCTTGGAGGTCCATTATTTGTCCTACCACACCTTGGTGTAAAGTAACAAAGGTTGGGGGCTGCTGTAAAAAGAACATTGATTTAGGAGAAAGCTCACCCAAGACCGAGGCCCAGCTCCAGCAGTGGATTTGGGGGAGTCATTTTACCTCCTGGCTTTCAGCTTTTCTCCTTTGTGATTTGAGGGCATTAGACGACACGACCCCCTGACACTTTTCTTTAGCTCTGTCATCTTTTGGTTTTCTGATTTTGATAAAGAATATTTTTAACATCTGCCTTCTGTCATAGTGACCTTTGTCATGAATGATGTAGCTTAAATCCATTCCAAGCAGCTTTGTGCTAAGTTGTATCAGGGAAGATTTAATATTTATATGCAAAATAAAGGAAGAGGTAAATTTTAACTATTCCTGTTAGCATAACCATGGAGAAATTATAGGTCAGCCTTCTCATTAAGAATGAAACTTTGACATTTTTACATGCCACTCTGTACAGAAAAGCATTTGAGAAGGTACTTCGTGACTTGAAGGTAAAGAATAATAAGTCAGGATGAGAGAGGGGGACTGAATTATCACCGAATTATCACATGGACCTAGGTCAGGAGCTCAGCCAGACAGGCGTGCTCTCAGGTCTTGGGCAGTTCTTGAAGGTGGGCTGTAATACCGTCTGTGAGCCTGCTGCAGGCAGAAGCAAAGAGAGGAAGATGGTTATGTAAGAATAACATTGTTAACAGAACTAAAAAAAAATGGCTAGGAATTCCTGCAGTATCAGTGATCTTTCCCGTGAGTCTCCCTAAGGAATTCCTGCAGTATCAGTGATCTTTCCCGTGAGTCTCCCTAAACAGGGACACTGAAGCCTGTTCTAAAAATGTCAGTTCACTCAACAGACGTTCATTGACCACCTTCTACATAACTGGCACTGCACTAGAGACTTGGGAGATTGTCATGAACCAGAGAGAAATGCCTCTGCTCCCTTGGAGCTTACGGCCTGGCCAGGCGTGCAAGTAGTGGCAGGTGTGGGGTGGGGAAGAGCAGAGAGGCACAGAGATGTAGGAAAACGACTTTACCTGTGGGCCAGTTAGGAAGGGCCTCTCTGAAGGAGTGACATTCCAAGTGACCCCTCTGTGGCAGGATAGTAATTTGCCAAGCAAAGCACAGAGAAGGAAGTTTCTGGGCAAGGCCAAGCGAATGGCCTGTTGGAAGACCCCTGGAGACAAGGTGTAGTTGTCCAGTATCGTTGTCCAGTACAGTTAAAGTGGGGGAGAACGGGGCACGGGCTAGTGTCAGGTCATGGAGAGCCACGTGGGAATTCTGGGCTTTCTCCTTAGGTCAATGGAAAGGGTGTTGGAGTGCTGCGAGCTGCCGGGTAAGCCTGAGGGTTCAGTGCTGGTGTCTGACGCTCCTGTGAGTCTGCTGGGGAGCTGCTGGTGGCTGGGCAGCTTTCTCTCAGCTGGCGATTCTGCCACGTGTCCCTGCCAGCCTCTTCCACAGTAGAAGGGAAGGAGGAAGCGGCGGGGTGCGGGTGCGCCTTAGTCACCTCGGCTTCCAAACGAGCCACGTCACAGCCAGCACCTCATGGGCAGGCAGCAGTCATGGTGCTCGGCTGGATGACAGGCAGCCAGTCACAGCAAGAGCCCGGCTCCAGAAGGGACACGGATTTGGGGCACAGTTAGCTGTTCGTGCCACAGGAAGCCCCTGGGGAGTTGTAAGCAGGACAGAGGTGGATCAAACGTGAATGATAAAAAGACCCCCTGGCTGAGGATGGAGAATGGGTTGAAGCGGGCAGGACTGGTCACAGAGGGGCCAGTTACACTAGGGTGCAGTAAATATGATGAGATGGCACTGTCACAGAAGAGGTCGCAGGGCACCGCTCAGGGACAGCCAAGGCCGTGATGCCAGTCTCCACCTTGGTGCAAGTTTTATGCCTGGGGAATGCCAGTTAGCAGTGTGTTCAGCTGAGATGTACGAGGCACGTTTTTCCCTTTGGAACCAGAGGTCTGTAGGTGGGCCACCCATTGGCTGGTACCAAAAATGGTCAAAGTTGGGGCCGAGGGCTGTTTTCCTTCTGTCTGCTGCTTCACGGTCCTTGCACATGATTTATGTCCTCGTGGTCATAGGACTGTTGCTGCACCATAAGGCAGGACCAAGGGGGAAGACTGGTGAGCAACAGCCATCTCCTCGTGAGGCTCTGACGTTTATTCATGAAGGGAGGGAGCCCACGCAGGGGTGGCCAGTGCAGCTCAGCACCCGGCTGCAGGGGAGTCTGGGGGACGGTGTTTCGCAATCATGTGTGTGTATGTGTGTGTGACTGAGAGTTCTAGGGGACACACTGAGGATGGGAGATGAGACTGGGAAAGTATAGGCTGCTCCTAGAGGACTGGCCCCACAGCAGAGTCCATTATTCCCTATTGAAGACAATTCAATCATCTTGGCTAGAGACATAAAGGTCTGTATTCTTGTGCAGCTTCTCCAAACACCCATGAGATGATTCACAAGAGATTGTCCCTTCCTATTCATAGCACAGCCATGACACCAGCGTGAGGGACCTGCTTGAACATCAGGGATACACACTTGAGCTGTGTGATCTGGAAGGTCAGCTCCCTAGCCAGTGGTCCAGCTCACTGTGCCAGTACCTGTCACCCAAGTCCAAGGATGGGGAGGGACACTGGGGAATCAGGCACCGGGTTGCCCAGCTCCCCCCAGGACAACACAGGAAGACAGGGATGAAGGTCAGTCCAGCTCTAGGTCACTCCCTCCCAAACCTCCACCTGTGTGATAGAGGACAGAGCAAATAAAGGAGAGAACAGCAGAAGGGAGTTAAGAGGTTTGGGGACACTCAGTCAGAAGGGGTCTCCGCTGCTGGATCTCAGCTCTAAGGGGTGGGAGGAAAGGTGCTCTGCTGAGAGTGAGGGGAAAGGGGATTCAGGAGACAAAGGAAGGCTTGAAGTAGCCACTGTGCACAAGAGTGGATGACCAGGGGATGGGTTTCTAGGCAGGGGTAGGGGGAGATATGAGCCCATAATGGTCCCAATCTGCATCGTGGCTCACAGAGCCTGGGAGAGTCAGTGGAGAGAAAGTGGAGAGCTGGATGGCTTCAGGACAGGCAATCTACACAGCGAGGGTAGGAAGAAAACCTGCAGGGGAGAAAAGTGCTCCCCCACCCCCTCCTCTACCTCAACTATCCTGCCAGTGCCACGCCACAAGGGGGGACTGCTGGGAGACATTGAAAGAGAGAGCTGGAGGGCTAGGAGTCCCTAGTCAGAAGGTGGGCTATGTTACAGTGACACTTGTGAGGCAGAGCCCTGGGAGCAGCCCAAGAGGTGGCAGCTGGGGTGGAAAGGGGCAGGTTGCAGTAGATGGCCACCCACTGAGAGCTGAGGTCACCGAGGGCGATGGTGGACTGGGTGGAAAGGAGGTAGGTTGCAGTAGACGGCCACCCATTGAGAGCTGAGGTCACCAAGGGCGATGGTGGACTGGGTGGAAAGGAGGTAGGTTGCAGTAGATGGCCACCCATTGAGAGCTGAGGTCACCAAGGGCAATGGTGGACTGGGTGGAAAGGAGGTAGGTTGCAGTAGATGGCCACCCATTGAGAGCTGAGGTCACCGAGGGCGATGGTGGACTGGGTGGAAAGGAGGCAGGTTGTAGTAGATGGCCACCCACTGAGAGCTGAGGTCACTGAGGGTGACAGTGGACTGGGTGGAAAGGAGGCCAATGCATTAGTCCATTTCTGTTGCTTATAACAAAATACCTGGAAGTTGGTGACTTATAAGAAAACAGAACTTAATGCTTACAGTTTCAGAGGCTGGGAAGTCCAAAGTTTAGGGAACACATTTGGTGAAGGCCTCGGTGGTGGCAACAGTGACCCAGAGGTTCTCACATAGCTGAAATCGTGGAGCAGAGAGGGTCTAACCTCCCATGTGCTCTTTTAATGCCCTCTGAACGGCTGCCCTGACCACCATTAGCAACCATTCACTACGGCTGAGTCCTACAGTCTAATCACCTCTTCCAGGCCCCACCTTTCAATTACCGTAATAGGACTTCCCACCCTCTGCACACAGTCACAGTGGAGACTAAATTTTGTGGGGACATTCAACCCACGGCATTCTGCCCCTGGGCCCCCACAACTCATGTCTTTTCACATGCAAATATATTCATTCCATCCCCAAGGTTTTCACCCGTTTCAACTCAAAAGTCCAAAGTTCAAACTCCCATCTGTGTATTCAAAACAGTTTATCTACTTTCAAGATACAGTGGTGGGACAAGCATAGGGTACATGTTCCCACTCAAAAAGGGAGAAATAGACCAAAAGAAAGGGGTAACACGTCCTAAACAAGTCTGAAACCCAGCAAGGCAGGTATTAAATCTCAGAGCTGGTGAATCAGGTACCTTGACTCCGTGTTTGGCCTCCTCTGCATGCCAGTGTGGGGCTTGGGTCCCCAAGTCCTTGGGCAGCTCTGTTTCTATGGCTTTTCTGGTCACAGGCCACAGTTCAGCTCTCCCAAGCTGACATTCTACTCTGGTAGCTCCATAGGTCTGGGGTCTCCATGGGTCTGGGGTCTCCATGGGTCTGGGGTCTCCATGGCAGTTCTGCTGTCACAGCTTTGCTAGACATGGTGCTGATGGGATTTCTATGCTGCAACTCTGATCCACATTTCCCCTCAGCATTGCTCTAGCGAAGGCTGTCTGCAGTGACTCCACCCCTGCAACAGATCTCTTTCTTGGGCCCCCAGACTTTTCCATACATCCTTTGAAATCAGGGTGGAGGCTCCCAAACCTCCATGGCTCTGGCATCCTGCGAGCCTACAGACCTAACACCATGTGGATGCTGCCAAGGCTTCTAGCTTGTGTTTTCCAAAGCTGCACATCCAGCCACACCAGGGGCCAATTTAGCCACAGCTGGAGCAGCCAAAACAGCTGGGGTGCTGGTGCTGGAAGCTGCTTCCCAACATGGCCCTTGGCAGTGATCCCATGGAGGGCACCTCAGGCTTGTTCCCCAAAACCATTCTGTCTCCCTCAGCCCCTGGGCCTGAAATGCAAGGGATGGCCCCAGAGGCTTCTGCAATGCCTTCAGGGCTTTGCAATCTCTTGACAATCCCTTTCTTTTGTACTAATCCTCTTAACATCACTGCATTTTTCTCCTGAAAATGCTCTCTGCTTCTCTACCACATGGCCAGGCAGCAAATTTTCAAAATCTTCACACTCTGCTTCCCTTTTAAATTCTGGCTTTATGTCGTGCCTTTGCTGCCAAAACTCAGCATAGGCTGTTGCAAGTAGCCATGCAGCTTCCTTAATGCTTTGCTGCTTAGAAATTTCTTCCACCAAATATCCTTGTTTAGCACCTTGAAGTTCCACATTCCGTAAAGAATGAACACTTTACGGAAGTTCCATGTTCCATAAAGAATGTTCTGGGCATGAACACAGTGCAGCCAAGTTCCTTGTCAGTTCATAGCAAGGGTGATCTTTGCCCCAGTGTCCAATATGTCCCTTCTCATTTATATCTGAGATCTCAGAATGGCCTTTACTGTCCACATTTCTATCAGCTTCTGCTCACCACCACGTAACCAGTGTCTAAGACACTCTAAACTCCCTTCTCTTTTTGTCTTCTTCTGAGTCCTCCAAACTCCTCTAAGCTCTGCCTGATACTGAGTTCCAAAGCTGCTTCCACATTTTCAAGTATTTCTTATAAGCAACACCCCACTTCTGTGGTACCAATTTTCTGTACTAGTCCATTTCTGCTGCTTATAAAAAAAATACCTGGAACTGGGTAGTTTACAAAGAAAACAAAATTTATTGCTTACAGTTTTTGAGACGGGGAAGGCCAAAGTCCAGGGAACACACCAGGTGAGGGTCTTGGTGGTGGTGACAGTGACTCAGGGGTCTCACATGGCAGAAAAATGGTGGAGCAGAGAGAGAGACTGACTTCTCATGTGCTCTTCTTTTGAAGCCCTCAGAACCTGCCCCTGACCACTATTATTACTATTCAGTCCAGCACGGTCCTCAGATCTACCCACCTCTCCCAGGCCCCAACTTCAATGACCACAATAGGATTTCCCACCCTCTTTACACTGTCACAGTGGGGACTAAGTTTGGGAGGACACTCAACCCAAGGCAGCAGGTTACAAAAGAGGGCCACCCACAGTGAGGTGAGGTCCACCCAGGGTGACGGTGGGTGGGGTAGACAGCAAAGTAGATACTAAGGCCTTCAGAGAGCGTGAGGGAGTAGTTAAATGACGGAAAAGAAGAGCGGGTGGGCTAGGTGGAGAGCACGATCCTTTAATCTTCAGAGAACTGAGACTATTTTACTTTCTCAAACGTGGAAGAATAGTGGTCTGGAAGCCCTGCTGGGAGGCAAGAAAGATGCTTATTGCGGTTGGGGAGGGGGAGGAAGAGCCACTTCTTCTTGTGGGCTTTCGGGTGATGGGGTCTCTAGGGAGAAGGTAGCAGGGGTCTAGGTAAGGCCAGGGGGTGGGGAGTGCTCAGGTTAGACACAGGGATGCTGTGGGCTTTTAGCCCTGGGTCTGGGGCTCCAGAAGCCTGCATGGGGAGTTCTGGGAGGGAGGGAAGTCCCGGAGGGAGGGAAGCTGTAGGGGTCAGGGTCGGAGGAGGTACAGGTGTTCAGAAGACAGAGCAGGCGCCTCATGAGCCGTCTTCAAGGATAAAAAGCCATGGACTGGTGAACTGCGGGAATGCTGGGCAGGTCCTGGTGTGGCGACCACAGGGTACACGGTTTTAGACTGGATTTCCTTCAGTCTCTGAAATAAAGGGATTATAAGGGCCCATTAATTAAGCATCTGTCTAAAGATAAGCATGGGACTCTCTTCTTTCAAAAGAAGTGATTGGTCATGTTGCTCAGGAGCCTTGGAGAAATGTGAACCGTGCACATTTTCGGCGGTATACCAGGGTTTTTCCTCGAGGGCACCTAGCTTCCAAGGCCGTTCAAGGGTTCTGGCTCTGTTAACTGGTTCACCTCTGAGAATTGACTGATTCTGTGTTTTTATGATCCGGGTTAGGCTTTTGCTCACTTGACCTAGAACTTTTCTGCTTATGTAGATGAAGTGAGAATTTAGTAGGCTTCCTGTCTATTTCACTTCTAGGAACACCATGATCAGCTAGCCGACATCACGGGCCCCTGTGAATCGGACTGTCCTGTGTCTGCGTGGGCTCTAGTGTTCATTACGGGAATGACATCTACCTTGCCTCTGGCCACTATGTGCCCCTACCTCGTGGGATGCAATCACTCCCATTGCATTTAGACTTCTCAGTTCAGGGACAGGAGTCCCCACAGTAAGGTCTGGCCTGCAGAGAAGAGCAAGCACAGAGCTCTTCAAGTGCGCTGGGGCTCCCTGGCAAACTTATTTCTCACAGGAGTAGTAGAAGGTACATCTTCTATACCCTCCCTGCATGGGTGAGTAGGTCTTAACTGAAAAGTTACCCTAACATCCCAATCTTAATCTCCATTTAATCATTTAATCTCCATTAAATGCAGAACCTCTGCTTAGTGAGGTCATGTCAATAAACTCAGTCTGGTCTGCCTTTAAGTTCCTTCCATCATTATCCCACACCCCTAATATCCATTCCCACATGTTCCCAGGATTCAAGTCTGTATAAGTTAGAAAACTCAGGTAGTTCTAGTGAGGTGTGGCACACCTTGTCATGGGTCACACCTTGTACTCACCTTTAGAGGCCTGCTTGGGTTGGACACTAGCTCTAGATCTAGAAGCAGAAAGGAGTGGAGAAAGTGGGTCCTGAGGAGCACGGGCATTGCCTCGCATGGCAGCTCCCTCAGGGAAGGCTGGTACAGTTTCTTCAAGCAGTGCAGGGTTGATCTCTTTAGATGGGGTGGAGGGGCCTCTTCCACTGGCAAAGAAGACTCATGAGAGCATAGGGGCTCAGTGTCCCCGGCTTTATCAGGGCTTCCCACACATCCCCATTTCTTTTTTTTTTTTTTTCCTTTTTGTCTTTTTTACTGACCGGCAACTGGATCACAACCCTCAGTGTTGCACCCACATCGTGCTCAGCCAGTGAGCGGGAACCGGTCTCCACATGGGATCCGAACCCTCGGCGGGAGCGCCTCCACGCTCCCAAGCGGCACACTCTCCAGTGTGCCACCGGGCCGGCCCACACATCCCCATTTCAACTCAAAGGATTCTGTTCTTTTCCCATCAGTGTCCTCACTTTAACAGCAGGCACCTCATGAATCTGGGAGTTGAATTTGTGTTGTAATCCAGCCAGTCACAGAATGAGATTCTGCACATGACTTTCAGAAATCTTGGTCCCGCAGCTACACGAGATAAGGGTCTCCTTCAGGGCACACATGGAAGCTTCAGATGCTTGAGCTGGGAATCTGAATCCTGAGCATGTCCTTTTCTTTCATCACCTTGTCCAGCGGCATTAGGAGCAACCAGCCAATCTTATTATATTCATCAGTTTTCCAAAAATGTTTGAAAATATACACAGAGTTGCTTAGCTTCTTGCTTCTTATTAGTGTTTAATTAGGAGTATCCAGTGGAGATATTTGGCATATGCCTATTGCCAAATCACACCATGGACTTATCAATGCTCTCTTTACTACTGGAAATGTTTAAATCTAATCATATTTAAATGTGATTTAAATCTTTAAACCTAATCAGATTAGAGAGCCAATTCCAGAAACCCCAGAACCAATTCAGAAAACTCATCCTTAATATTCTGTTCCTCTAGAACTATTCTTGGGACCAAAATTGGTATTAATTAGTCAGGGTTCACCAGAGAAACGAACCAATGGGGTGTGTAATTGGCTCATGTGATTATAGAGGCTGAGAAGTCCAAGACTTGTAGTCGGTAAGCTGGAGACCCAGGACAACCAACAGTAGAGTTCTAGTTCAAGTCCAAAGGCCTGCAAAGCAGGAGATCCAGTGGGTGTAAGTTCTACTTTGAGTCCAGATCTGAAGGCAGGAGACTGGGGTCCCAGCTCAAAGACAGGCAGAGAGGGCACATTCTCCCTTACTGAGCCCTTTGTTTTATTCAGGCCTTCAACAGATTGGTGAGGCCCCCTCGCATTGGGGAGGGCGATCTGCTTTACTCAGCCTTCCAATTCGAATGTTGATCTCATTCAGAAACAGCCTCACAGACACACCCAAAATAACGTTTAACCAAATATGTGCGCACGCTGTGGTCCAGTCAGTTGGCACATAAACTTAACCATCACAACAGGTGTGCTCCCCAAAATTGTTCTGTAGTCAGACAAATTTCAAGAACACCTCATACTAGAGCCCGAAGTTGGCAAACGTTTTCTTTCAAGGGCCAGATAAAAGTAGATATTTTAGACTTTCAGGGCCATATGGTCTCTGTTGAAACTACTCAAGTCTGCCCTTACAGCTGGAGTCGACACGTCAGCAGTGACTGTGGCTGAGCGCCGGGCAGTGAGCCATCCTTGGCCTGAGGGTGGAGGGTCATCGACTGGACCCTGCTACAGCCCTCCCTTGAGTTTCCCTTTTCACATTAGCATATTTAAACATGCTTGAAGGCTTTGAGAAGCCCTGCAGAAATGAAGTCCGTGAGCCAAGTTCAACGCAGGGTTTCCCAACCTATTTGACTTTGGAGCTCTTGGTGCTGTACGAGTCACCTCTGTGGAACAGCATTCTACAAATTATCCATTCTGGAAATGGTGGTTTATCACAAAATTTTCTTTAAAGGATGTCTGCTGAGAAGATTAAGAAAAAGGAAACACAGGGTTCTTATAGCTTTTACAAGTTACTGAAAATTGAATTGCACTGAATTTAAAGATATTTAGGAATAAATTAAAAGACTGTCATTTCCTATTACGTACAGTTTTGCAGTGAACAATGTATCCCTACCAGAATAATTTGGAAATGATTCACTGAATTTACAAAATAGTTTTAAATTTCTAGCCTTGGCTTTGGCTGTTATTAGAAAAAAATTTTGGCACTAAAAATAGTAATGAAAACCTAACTGCTAAGGGGAACAAATAATTTTTTTCATCTCCATGCGCTTAGTTGGCCCTTTGATTCAACTTGAGATAAATTTGGATTCTGATATTCTGCCCAGCTTCAGCAATTTAATAAATATGGAATTCATATTTTCATTTACATCATTAACAAAATGTCAAACAGGACAATGCCCAGGCCTGAGGTCTACGAGACATCACTAATGAACCGAATCAACTGTGTGATTCAGTCGTGCACCAGCCCACTCATCTCTGTCCCCCATCCATCCATCTTGCCCACATTTTATCATGAGTTTGTTAAATGTTTTTCTGATATCAACATTTTCTACATCAATCACATTTCCCTGAGCTACTAGTCTAACAACCATCTCAAAAAAGGAATGAGGTTGTTCTGCAGTGGCTGGCTTTCAGGGAGCCCATCACAGCTCACAGCAGCCACCCCCCCCCTTCAAATAAGCTGTTCTTGTAACTTGCCTGAGATTGAATCATGTGGTTTTCAGAATCTGCCATTCTCCCTTTCCAGAAACGGAAGTGACATTTGCCCGCCTCTTGTCTGCAGGCCTTTCTTCTGTAGGCCGTTATCCTCCGAGGTTACTGGTAGGGATGGGGCTCGTCCTTAGCCTCAGGTGTTACCTGTCCAGACCAGGAGGTCAGAATTAATTTAGAACACTCACTGCTTTCGTATTCTCTATCCATATCAAGGTCCAATTCCCTCTTGCCAACATTTATTTTACCTTTTAAGCCTAAATATCAATATACTTGAAAAAGGAGATGTGAGCTCTCTAACTTGCTCTGTGCCATCTATCAACATCATACTATAGATTTTAATAGTGTGCGTATCTTTTCCTTATGTATTTTCTAAGTGAATCTGCTATGATCCACTCTACAGATTAGAAGTGCAAAACTGGTCATGGCTATTTTTAAGAGTCAAATGAGTATTAAATTAGCAGAGCATCCAGCTCCTCTGAAGCCCCTGCCCACCCCTCCTGCTTCCATGTCAGTTTTTCAAGATGCCCAGGGTCTTACACAGTTCAAGAGTGTTATTCTTGCTCGGTGCAGACACTGCCAGAGAGTCTGATTTTCCCACTAGAGCCACTTCTTCCTGAACCAGTTTGTTGCCCTGTGCACTGCTGTGATGCTGCTGGTCCATTGCCTCCGCGATGGAGGTCGATCTGGTTCCCGGTGCACTGTTCTCCATTCTTGAGCTTCTGAGGTTACAGCCCATAGGGTCACAATCTCAAGCCATGCACTGTCCCAGTGTAGTCTGCAAATACGAGGTGGTTGGGTCAGATGGGCTGTCTAGGCTTAGCCATTCTTCTCCTGCAGAAAGAGTCCTCCTTTCAAGGTCACCCAGACCTGGTGTGAGATCAGTTCGCTGGCCACATTGTGCCTTCCGTCGTGGTGAGTTCTCCTTTGAGGCCCTTGGTACTTTTCCTGACAGCAGGTATCAGCCAAAACATGCTGAATCTGGGAAAGTTGTCCCCACATGTTGAAACTCTAAGAGAAGAGGTGAGTCTCTTGTCTCTTTCCCAACATCAGGTTCCTTGGTCTCCAGCACAAGTTTACTAACCTTCCCAGTTCTGCAAGCCACAGGAGAAAAGGCAGCTTCTGCCAGGCCACAAAGACCCCATCGCTCACCCTCCCAGGGTGAAGGGGCCTGGGCTCCCCACATTTGCATGACCAAGGGGCCTTTCTGTCTCACCTAAAAGACAACTTTTGAGTTGTAGCTTCTCTAGCCGAGGTTCTGCCCACCCAGGACGGCTGCCTGAGCATAACTGAAGACAGTCACTTAAATTGCCATCAGTGTTTTTTGCAAGCTTAGCTCATTTGAAAGTTTGACCTTTTTCCTCCTTTTCTGATAGGCCACTGATAGTTTTATTAGAGCAGTTTCCAAACCACCTAATGGAGCTCCCTCCCAGACTAGCAGGGGAAGAAGGAGCAGTTAGTTTGAGCAGGGAATGCTGTGGTGACCAATGCATAATGGCACTGATGTGAAAACTTATTTCTCACCCACGCAATAGTACTGGGCTGGTAGACAGGTCGGTGGGACAGCGCTCTTCCACGGGGCCGCTCTGGGCCCAGGCTGATGGAGGTTCAGTCATCTTCAACATGGAGCAGGTCAAGAATGCATCTCACACCTTTCTCTTTTTAAGTTATTATTATAACTTTTTATTTTGAAAGAGTTTAAGACTCACAAAAATTTCTAAAAATAGTACAGAGAATTCCCATACTTTTCCCAGTGATAATATCTTCATAGTACATTTTCAAAACCTGGAAGTCGATATTGATACAATACTCTTAACTCAGGTACAGACCTTATTTGGCTTTCACCACGTTGTACACAAATTTTTTAAAATATGCCTGCATTTAGTCAAACCAGACTTTGGTTTCATGTGTGCAAGTGCGTTTCGGACACTGTGCTGGACCCTAGGAGTCGGTGTCCCACGGCTGTCTGGACAGCTCTCACTTCTGTTCTCACCTCCTCGTTTCTTCATCTGAGTGCGTCCCAGCGGTATTCAATGCCTGACTCACATATCCAGAGAGAACCTTCTCACGCCCAGTCCCTCCCTGGTTTATTTATTTATTTATTTATTTTTCGTGTCCGGCAACGGATTGCAACCCTCAGTGTTGCCCCCGCCCCTCGCTCAACCAGTGAGCGGGAACCGGTCTGTATGTGGGATCCGAACCCTCGGCGGGAGCGCCACCGCGCCCCCAAGAGGCGCACTGGTTTAAAGACAATCGAATCTGAGGCTCAGTACACACCTTAACCTCCCAGCAAAAGTCTGATATCAATTAAGGGGCAGGTTAATGTCTGTGTTCTTCAAATTTTATATTCAGTTTATTCTTCTACGTTCTCTTACCCAATGGCCTGGTGATCCTCAGAATGAGATCAGCTCCTCTCTGAGCCTCTGCTGGATGTTGGCAGCATTTTGCTGGGTTTTCGCTTTCATTTTCAGCATAGTACCACTGCATGGAGAGAATGCTTTCCTCTGTATTTGCCTGTCCTCGCCACTGAAAACGCTTTTCTTAAATTGGTCAGGAGAATTTAAATAATCGTGAAATTCCTAACACTGCCCGCTTTATTTCCAAGAAGGCTTCTTCTGACTACAATTCAAAGTGGTGGCCACAGCTCCCTTTCTGGAGCCTGGTTTCCGACGCGCCGCTCCCTCGTGCTTAATAAACGGTTGGAACATCTAAAGTGGCCCCCACGACGCCTGGCCTTTGTCACAGGCGGAAATCCGCATGGCAGACCGAGAGAGTCGTAAAATCTTTGTTTGAGTTTGGACTCATTTAAAAACTGGAATGAGATTAAAATAATTTTTTTCTTATGTGGTCCCAGAGGTTTCCTCTTACGAGGTGGGAATTGTACAAGGATGTGACGTGTAGGGAAAACGGCCCTGGGGTTTTGTTTTCATGCTTTGTTTACCTGCTCTGTGGAAGTAGGAATCTTCCAGCTTGCTGCTGAGTGCTCCTGAGTCCACTTGGTGTTCTCAAAGCCCTGGGCCTGATCTGTGCTCTAACTGCGAAGTTTTAAAGTTTTTATTTAGCACCACGTCCTGCAGATGTGCTTTCAAGACGCGCCTTCCTTTGCAGGCGAACACCCGCTCCCACATTCTGCGTTGTGGGCCCCCGTCTTCCAGAGACACCAGTGTCTGTCCAAAGCTTTCAGGCCAGAGGGTGGAACTTTTGGTTTGTGGTCTCATCGCTCAGTGTCTCTCATTAGAATAATACACAGACGGGCCGGCCCGTGGCTCACTCGGGAGAGTGCGGTGCTGATGACACCAAGGCCCCGGGTTCGGATCCCATATAGGGATGGCCGGTTCACTCACTGGCTGAGCGTGGTGCTGACAACACCAAGTCAAGGGTTAAGACCCCCTTACCAGTCATCTTTAAAAAAAAAAAAAAAAAAAAAAAAAGAATAATACACAGACACTCAGAAAGTTCTGATGAGAAGGGAAGGAAACTTCTCTTGTCCCTGTCCCCCTGTCACTCTACTGTAGACACATTTAACAGCAAGGGAAGGAAGGTGCTGGGTGTTGTGAGCTGAGTTGCTGCGAGATGCTAATTGACCGATCAGAGACTTGGGCACTATTCATAAAATCAGTTTAGACCAGAAAACACATCAGCAGATACAGCTTCAGGCATTGAATGAAATCTGACCGTGAAGGTAAAATGAGAGGAGATGCTTGTAAGGACATAAACCCAGTTCTCCAAGCTTGAGTACTTCCAGACCGGTGGACACTCACGATGAAAGTTCCTCCATCCGCCAAACCTTTCCCGAATGTCTCTCCTTGGGCCAGGCTCTGTGTTTGGTTCCAGGGACACAGTCCTGACTGCTAGCCCTCAAGACAGTCGCCTCATATTGAGTGGCAAGGGCCATGCCTGGGGGGTGCCACAGGCAGATGGGGGTGCAGAGAGGGCCAAGAGGGGTGGGTTCTACCCGGGTCAGGGGTGGGAATGGGTGGGAGGCACTGGAAGCTGTTTTCAAGATGAAATAAGGCATGGCCAGGATCTTGAAGGTCAGGGAGAAGCTAGCCATGTGGGCACAAATGAGGACAGGCAGTGAGGCAGGGAAGGTGTCTGTTAAGCCCGTGGCTATGCAGAGGGGAGCAGGACTGTGGCTTGGTGGAGCCGAAGAGAGATGAGGCTGAAAGAAGGCGCTTCCTCCTGGAGAGCCAGCCAAGGCGTGTTAACCTCTGTTTTCTGTAGGCAATACCGAGCTACTCAAGAAGTTTAAGCACAAGTACGATGCAGGTTAGTTTGCGTTTTCATCACACAGAACATAGATAGCCCATATAATGCAAAAAATAAACCAGTTAAATCAGCCTGGTTCCATCACTGAAAAATGATCAGTCAAAGCAGTTTGACAGCCTTAATTGGTTAATCCTTTCAAAGCAAGACTTACAAATTAAAAGGTTCCTAGAAAAAAACACTACTTTTATGCCGACTTGTGCAACAGCAAGCTCCACTCCACTAACCTGCAAACTGCTAGCTCACGTTCTATCACAGTGTGAGCCTTCCTCCAACATGAGAACTTTCCTTCCTCCATCGTGTGAGCCTTCCTCCACGGTGTGAGTCTTCCTCCACGGTGTGAGCCTTCCTCCACGGTGTGAGCCTTCCTCCAATGTGAGAACCTTCCTTCCTCCATGGTGTGAGCCTTCCTCCATGGTGTGAACCTTCCTCCCTGGTGTAAGCCTTCCTCCATGGTGTGAACCTTCCTCCATAGTGTGAGCCTTCCTTTCCCACAGTGTGATGCTTCTTTCACATTGTGAGCTGCCTTCTTTCACAGTGTGAACCTTCTTCTACAGTGAGAACCTTCCTTATGTCACTGTGTCAGCCACCTTCAGCATGTGAGCCTTCCTTCTTCCATGGTGTGAGCCTTCTTCCCTAGCATGAGCCTCTTTCCATGGTGTGATCCTACCTTCTTCTATAGTGTGAGCCACATTCCTCAGTTTCAACCAGCTTCCACAGTTTCAGCCTTCTTCTGCAGTGTGAATCCTCTTCTATACTTTGAGCCTGTAAAATCTTCGTCTTATTTAATGTTTGTTCCCAAATTTCCTGGAATAGCCTCACCTTTTAGTTTGTCCTGGATTCTAAATTAGAGCTCTGTACTATTATTTTTGGGAGAAGCACTGTTCCTAATATATTTATCTTCTTGGTGTTATGGTCATTTATAGCATGAATTTCTTACTGGGATACAATGGCTTATATTCAGAGAAGAAGGAAATATAGGATGAAATTGATAGTGAAACTCAAAGTATTTGTAGTAACTGTTAATTCCATTTTACAACCATTAAAATTCTTGAAAAAATGCAATATTTCCTGAGATTAAACATAAAAAATTGAATACAACAATTTGAGTGATGTTATGCTAAGGCCCATAGATGGGAACAATTTTGATTACTCCTTTTAGAGTTCACTTTAGATAAAATAGGAGAGGACATTTTTCTTTGTTCTAACTTCTCCTTCTTGAGCATTACAGAAAATTCCCATTTGTCCTGAAGAGTCCCAGTTTAAGCCTATTGTACTGGGGTGCTATTTGGTTTAAAATTAGCTCCTGATCTTTCACTTCTTAATGAGAAAATATTTTTAATGGTTGGATTAAAATAAGCTTGGGTATGTTTGGTAGGTGCTATGATTCTCACTTTCCCTCAAAACTCATGTTGAAATATAATTGCCATTGTGAAAGCATTAAGAGATGGGACTGTTAAGAGGTGGTTAGGTCACGTGGGCTCTGTCCCCGTGAATGGGTTAATGTTGTTATTGTGGGAGAGGGTTGTTATACAAGTGAGTTCAGCCTCTCTTGCTCTTGCACTCTCCTGCCCTTCTGCCTTCTGCCACGGGGTGGTGGAGGCCCTCACAAGATGCTGTTGCCATGCTCTTGGACTTCCCAGCTCCAGAACCATCGACCAAATAAATTTCTGTTTATTATAAATTGCACAGTCTGACTGGGGCAGTAGGCCTCCACTTCATGCTTCCAGCTTCTGCCAGGGTCTCATCTAGTAGGGTGTGAGACACGTGGGCAGTAAATAAGAGTCCTACTTTAAAATGTGTTATGTCTGAAAGGTGAGAACCAGTCTCTCTTTTCCTGACCCTTTCTAGACGTGAGAATAATGACCACCTTTCTTTCAGGAATGCATGTTGGGCCCCCATTGATAATGTAAAATGTGCTCAGAAACCAAGGACTAGAGACAACTAACTCCTTTGGTTCCTAGTGTAGGGGGAGAAGCATTTGCTGCTGCTGCTGCTGCTGCTTCTGTAGCAGCCACTTTGGCATATGCCATCCAATCAGGCTATGCCCTCTGTCACAGCTGCAGGATGCACAGAGCCCTGGGCTTCCTGTCCCGAGTGTCTATGGGGATATGGGAAATTGTTAGATGTATGTACAATATTTGTGACAAATAAAGGCTAAGCTGTCCTGCTGAATCTGAATGTTGTTGCCATATTTATTGATATTTATCATATGGAATAAATCTAGAACTAGTTACATTTTCTTGTTTGGTAATTTTTAAAAAAATTTTGCAACCAACCCTTTGGGCAGCAATTCTAAAAAAAAAAAAATAGTGCGTATTTAATGAAAAATTAAGTACTGAATTTTCTTTTCTCAAGAGAATTGATGATGAACATGCAATTTCACAAAACATTTGCCAACATTTACCCTCAACCATGGGGATTATCATGATCTTACTGGCAACCTGGAAACCAGAAACACATTTGCTGAATAAAATCAGCATCTACTTGAAGAAGACAGAGCTTAACAATAAGAATTTAACTTGTGTTTTGCATTAACATATCACTCTGTGAAGCATGACTTTTCATTTAGATCGAATGACTGTTCTAAATTACTTTTGCTCATTTTTTACATCAAGTTCACTTGTGGAGGTATGAAAAATGAAACAATGGCTATTAAGGTATTGGCCTCATTAGTACAACTTTGCAAATACTAGTACTTAAATGGTATCAATTTTATAGCGGTGTCATTAGATGCTTCAAAAAGAATATCATAACCCATCAATTCTACTTGTATGCATATACCCAAGAGACATGAGTGCATATGTTGAAAAAATAATTGTACATAAGTGATCAAACCAGCTTTATTTATAATATACCAAAATAAAAACAACCTAGATGTCCATCATAAGAGAATGCATAAACCAATTGTGGTATATTTATGCAATAGAATATTACTCAGCAATTTAAAAACTGCAAGTCCATGCAACAGCAGGAATAAATGTAAAAGTCTACTGTGTTAAGTTTAAAATACCAGCCATAAAAGAGCAAGCACATATTGTATAATTATATTTAGCTGAAGTTCAAGGACAGATAAAACTAATTTATGGTGATAGTAGATCAGACTAATGTTGATGTGTGTGTGTGAGTGCATGTGTGTATGTGGTGTGTATGTAGAAATAACTCTCTGTGATAATGAAAATATTCTATATCTTATGTCTTTTTCTGAATGATACTAATATAGGTGAATACATGTAAAAACATGTAAAATTCATTAAGATTTATGCATTTCACCATATACAAATTATATCTCAAAAAAGTACTATAGGAAGAATAGAAGGAAGAAGGAGAAAACAGTTAATGTTTATTTTCTATACAATTTATTAACTTGAAATAAAACTTCTAAAGTTCAATCTGTCAGAGATGAATCATTCAACATTAGTAGAGATGTAATTGTAAATCCTACTCAAAATGTTCACAAGGAAGTTAAAAATATCAGTTTTAAGCAGTGATAATACAAATATAAATTTTGGTGGAGCACAGCATTATGGTCAAAACAAAGTTCCTACTAAATGAGGATTCTGAGGAGCCAAGGACAGGTCCCACCACCCAGTAGCAGGCAGGAGCATGCAAAAGGTCTTAGGTCGGAGCTGTGAGCAGCACCCCTGGCCTGGCAGCAGGCAGGAACACACTAAAAACACCAATTCTGTGTGAGTGGCTCACCACAGCCACCATCACAGCCATGGCTGCCCCAAGAGTGGCTCACTGCCATAGTAGTAGCCACAACCATTGAGCAGAAGGCCTGCCAGACACTCAACTGCATTGTCACAAGGAGAGTCATGAGCAGAGACCAGAAAAAGAAGAGGAAAACTCTCTCCTCAAAGCCCACTCCAGAGTTATAGAAAAAGCACTGCTCCACCAGATTACCAGACATCAACAAAGAGATACTATACATATGAAAACCCAGAAAATATGACACCACCAAAAGAATACAGTAATTCTCAAATACCAGACCCTAGAGAGCAGGAAACCTTTGAAATGACTGAAAAGGAATTCTGAGCAACAATATGAAGGAAAATCAATGAGATACAAGAAGACAGTTAGACAACATAATGAAATGGAAAAAAAAAAAATCCATGACACAAAGGAGGATATTTGCAAAGAAATTAATACCTTAAAAAAGAATGTAGCAGAACTCATGGAACTAAAACATTCATTGAATGAAATGAAAAATATAAGCAAGAGCTTAAGCAGCAGGCTAGAACAAGCAGAAGAAAGAATTTTTTATCTTGAAGACTGTCTTTTCAAAATAACCCAGATAGACAAAAAAAAAAAAAAAAGGAAAAAAACCCAATTAACAGAAATAAAGAAAATCTAAGAGAGCTAGCAGAAAACCTTAAGTGCACAAACATTCTAATCATGCATGTTCCAGAAGGGGAGGAGAAAGGAAAAGGCATTAAAAACCTATTCAATGAAAAAATAACAGAAAGCTTTCCAGGTTTAGGAAGAGACATAGATCTTCAGATCCAGGAGTCTCAAAGATCCCAAAACATATTCAATCCAAAAAGATCCTCTCTGGGCCACATTATAGTCAAACTGGTAAAGCTCAGTGACAAAGAGAGAATCCTAAAAGCAACAAGAGAAAAGAGTCAACTCACCTAAAAGGGAGTCCCTATCAGTCTAACAGCAGTCTTCTCAACAGAAACTCTACAGGCCATAAGAAAATGGGCGGTTATATTCAAAATACTAAAAGAAAAAAACCCACCAGCCAAGAATACTATACCCAGCAAGGCTATCCTTCAGAAATGAGGGAGAAACAGTGTATTTTCCAGACAAACAAAAACTGTAGGAGTTTACCACCACATGACCAGCCCTGAAAGAAATTCTGAAGGGAATCCTGCATCTGGGATCTGAAAAACAATAACACCTACCACAAGAAAGAATAAAACCCACTGATAAACAAAAATGGAAATGAGAAAGAGAAAGAAACTATATCTTACTACTTCAAAAAACCAACAAACATCAAAGACAAACAATAAAAGGGGAAGAAGGAACAAAAGATATTTAAAACACCCAAATGGAAATCGATAAAATACCAGGAGTAAGACAATACTCCTTCAATAACAGCCTTAAATATAAAAGGATTAAGTTCCCCACTCAAAATACGCAGACTGACTGATTGGATTACAAAGCTAGATCTAACTATATGCTGTCTTCAAGAGAATCACCTCACCTGTAAACACACACACAGACTAATAGAGAAGGGATGGAAAAAGATACACCACACAAATGGAAACCCAAAACAAGCAGGAGTAGCTATTCTTATATCAGATAAAGTAGACTTTGGACCAAAAACCATAAAAAGAGACAAAAAAAGGCCACTATATAATGATAAAGGGATTTATCCAACAAGAAGTTATAACAATTATAA
>NW_007735628.1:72289-72765 GCF_000696425.1 Galeopterus variegatus
AAAAAAGGCCACTATATAATGATAAAGGGATTTATCCAACAAGAAGTTATAACAATTATAAATATATATGCACCCAACACTGGAGCACCCAGGCATATAAAGCAAACACTATCAGGCCTAAAAAAAGAGAGAGACTCTCATATGATAATAGTAGGGAATTTGAACACCCATATGTCAGCACTGGATAGATCATCTAGGCAACAAATCAACAGAGAAACACAGGATTTAAACTACCCTTTAAACTAACTGTACCTGTTAGATACCTATAGAACATTTTATCCAACAACTACAGCATATACATTCTTCTCTTCAGCACAGGAAACATTCCCCAAGATAGACCACATGTTAGGTCACAAATCAAGTCTTGACAAATTTTAAAAAACTGAAATCATTTCAAGTATATTTTCAGATCACAATGGATTGAAACTATAAATCAATAACAAGCAAAACTCAGGAAACTATACAAATGCATGGAA
>NW_007735628.1:75061-75411 GCF_000696425.1 Galeopterus variegatus
AGGAAACATTACAACCAATAGCACAGAAATAGAAAGAATTATTAAAGATTATTATAAACAACCATAAGCCAACAAATTTGAAAACCCAGAAGTGACAGATAAGTTTCTGGACACATACAAACTACCAAGTCTGAACCAAGGAGAAACAGAAAACCTCAACAGACCAATAACAAGCAATGAGATTGAAGCAATAATCGGCAGTCTCCCAACAAAGAAAAGCCCAGGGTCAGATGGCTTTCCTGCTGAATTCTACCAAACCTTTTAAGATGAATTAATACCAATTCTCTTCAAACTATTCCAAAAATTTGACACAGAGTCCGTTCTCCCAAACACATTCTATAAGGCCAGCA
>NW_007735629.1:0-1424 GCF_000696425.1 Galeopterus variegatus
ATTCTTCTAGGCTTGAAGAAAAATGCCCACAAGTGCAAAGACTTAACTCTTTTAATCAGTTTGAAATTGACTGTATCTGGCACTGAAGTGACTTCCTGTTCTCTCCGAAGAGCTTTTTTCTAAGCTTCTTACAGAACCATGAACTTCCAAGCCAACCGTTTTTGTTTATTAATACACATCAGTTGACAGGAGCAGGGCTCAGCTGGTGAGCTGTGCTGGAATGAGATGGATCCACCCTCCTGTGTTTAGTCTGAACTTGGACCTGGCAGAAACGTGGGGGTGGAATAGGAAGACCCCTCCCTGGTTGTTGGTTTCATAGTGGAACTAGGACAGGAATCCTCAGGGCCACTCCTGTTGTGAAGCTCTAGTTTATAAACATGCTCCGGAGTCTTGCTGTGGTGGCTTGGGAGTCAGCGTGCCATTCCCCAGAGTATTTTTCCAGGTCCCTCCTGGTGTGACGAAAGGACAGCTGCCACCTTATAATTATGCTTTGGACCAGTGATCTCAACCTATTTGACGCACAAGGAAAATCAACAGCCACCTTTGGTGTGCCTGATATTTAGTTGAGATAAAGGTAAGGCCACAGGCCTTGACTAGTCCCTTTCAAGAACTGTCACCGGTTTTAACGTAAGCTGGTCTTTCAGCTTTTTAAGAGACTTGCTAACCTGGGGCAGTGGGGTCTGAATGGNCCGGCTCGGGTGACTGCAGCCGGCTCCTGACCCGCTCGGGAGGACCGCGGGGAGGTGTCCCCACGTGCGGTGAGGTCCACGTGCGTCTTCAGGTTGTGTCTGGCTCCGAACGATGCGGCTTAGTTTTTCTGGGTCCTTGGTAAGAGCATTAGGTGTTTGTGGACCAGGAGGGTGTCGCTGAAAGTAGGACAGGGGCAGGGATTTAGGCGACAGCGAACCTCTCCCCAGCTTTTTCTTCCAGGCGTAGGCCGGGCCAGAGGGAACAGAAAAACTGTCCCCTTTCGACCCTCCTGCTGCCCCCTGATGACTTCCTCGTGCCCCCTTGAAAGCTGGGCCTCCCCTCACCTGTGCTGCTGGGACAGGTAAATACTTTATTAGGGAAATCTAATGTGGGGCAGGTGCATTCTTCTAGGCTTGAAGAAAAATGCCCACAAGTGCAAAGACTTAACTCTTTTAATCAGTTTGAAATTGACTGTATCTGGCACTGAAGTGACTTCCTGTTCTCTCCGAAGAGCTTTTTTCTAAGCTTCTTACAGAACCATGAACTTCCAAGCCAACCGTTTTTGTTTATTAATACACATCAGTTGACAGGAGCAGGGCTCAGCTGGTGAGCTGTGCTGGAATGAGATGGATCCACCCTCCTGTGTTTAGTCTGAACTTGGACCTGGCAGAAGCGTGGGGGTGGAATAGGAAGACCCCTCCCTGGTTGTTGGTTTCATAGTGGAACTAGGACAG
>NW_007735629.1:2629-4800 GCF_000696425.1 Galeopterus variegatus
GTAAGCTGGTCTTTCAGCTTTTTAAGAGACTTGCTAACCTGGGGCAGTGGGGTCTGAATGGGCACTGGGCCCTTGCAAGACAATACCTGGGAGTTCATTCCGGAATTATCTGCACATTAGTTTGTGTCGATCTATTTAATTTGAAGGTCTTGGTGTTAGCGGCACCCTGCTCTGACCAACTGAGCTAACCGGCCAACGCTGTAAACGCTTTCCATCCATTATCTTATTTAATGTTTCTACATTGTTCATGAGATAAGTACTCAAAGTCTATTTTTATTTAAACAACAAGAGAAAAACCAGACACGTAGAGTTTAAGTCCTGTCAGGTCACAGACCGCGCCAGGTCTGTCTGGCTCCAAAGCCCTGCTTAACCATTTTACTACCATCTGCAGGTGCCCATGATCACATTATACACTCTGGTTTGCTTTTTGTGGACACTTACTGCAAACATTTTCCCAGTTGATATGATGACAGTGTCTCCGATGACTGCTAAGTGTGCTGTTGTACAGCAGTCATAGAGGGCGTTTGGAACCTTGACAATAGATCATTGGGAAAGCGAGGTTTGTCACAGCAGCAGGGACTCAGGAGTGGCTGCTGCTTGGGGGGAAGGTGGTTTGCTGTTACATCAGCAGAAGAGCATGTTAGACATTTCAGAATGTGGGGCTGGAGCCGGAAGAGAGATTTTGGCCTGGAGATAACAGATTGAAGAGATGGTTGGTGCTGGGTGGGTGGGGGGGGACAGTGAGGGGGACCTGGAGTCCAGGGCTGGGAGGGCCTGTCCCACGTGGGTGGAGGGTTCTGTCCCAGGATTGGTGACGCCCTGCTCTGCTCCAAGAGTTGTGGTTTCATCTCCCGAGTTTCAACACTTCCTGCTCTAGTAACCCCTTGTCTGAATTTTGGCACCATTGTGAATCCCTGTCCCCTCCCCAGAAGGGCCCTTCTGGAAAGCTTGTGAAGGTCACTCAGATGGTTATTGCTCTATAGACCAAAAAAAGTGCTTTAAAAAAGTTTTACTATTATTATTATTAATTATTATTCTTACACCGGAGAATATTTTCAGGTCACATTCAACAGGTGTTTACTGGGTTTAGGTCGGGTATAAGGTGCTGTGGGGACACAAGGACGGATGGGAAATATCTAGGTTTAGAGGAGTTGTGACACCTGGTACAGGTGGGCATCTTTGCAGCAGTGCGATTGCTTTAGCTTGGACTAGTTCTCATTTTTCATGACCCACAGACTCCATGTTAGTAACAGCAGCTCAGTCTGAACTAGCTCTTGCACAAAGGAGCATCTTATTTCAGGGCTGATGGGGACCCAGGAAGTCCACCGAGGCCTTCCCCCCCGCCTGCTGTTTTGGTTTTTTCTCCGTTTTGGAACCTGGCTACTAACGGCGTCCACGCTCAGTTTCAGCCACGCTTCTTAGTTCCAGTTTGTAAACACTGTGGGTGGATGACAGCTGGTCCAGCTTGGTAGCCTGAGCCAGCTGATAGTATTTTCTTAAGATGGTGTAACCGTGGCAGGGGGCAGTCCCCGAAGAAAGCACAGTTTGCAAAAATAGAGCAGGGGCTGCTGGGCAGCCAAAACACTAGGTATCCATCGCAGACCCCTTTATCTGCTAAGCTGATGGCTGGCTTTGCTGACTGGATCTCGGTGGGCCTGACATCCTGCTCATGGTTGCAGGATGCTCTTGACTCTTGCTGGCAGCCACGACCCCTGGCACACACTGTTCCTTATGTAGATTTCTGCATAGACCTCCCAGCCTGCAGCTCTATGAGGTCATCATGCTTACAGATTTCCAGAGTCCCGGAGCGCATAGAGACACAAAGGCCCTCAGTCTAGGGACAAGAGATCTTCAAGGAGAGTGTCCTGGGGATTCTTGGGTTCTGCTTCTCACAGCAGCAGTGGCAAGTCCGGGGCTTGGACCTGGAATCTCTTTGCCTCCTTCATTCGTATGTCCGTTAGTTTGGTCGCCCACCTGTGCAGCGTGGGAAGTCAACCACACAGAGCTTGTTTTTTGGCAGCTGGCTGGTACGGGGATCCAAACCCTTGGCCTTGGCGTCACCAGCACTGCACTGTCCCAAGCAAGCTAACTGGCCAGCCACGCACAGACCTTTTGAGATCCTGAACTGCAGTTAACTGAGTCTAAGGAAAAAAGTTTGATTTCAGAACCGG
>NW_007735629.1:5471-8615 GCF_000696425.1 Galeopterus variegatus
TTAGCTCCCGATGCATTGTTCTTGTTTGGTGTGGTCAGAGCCTGTGAATGTCCAATGGCTTTTAATTCTGTCTTTCTGTTTTCACTAATCTTTCCACTAGCCTGGTTTAACGTGGTGCTCCCCACAGGATGGATCGCAAGCCCCAGAGTTTCCTAGGCTACTTGCTAAAATGCAGATTCCTGGGCCCCATCCTGTAACTATGGAATCAGGATCGGGGAGAAGGCAGAATCTGCAGTCTCAAGCTTTTTAAGACTTGGCAAGTGTGTGAATTAGGCTTCAAGAGCTCAAATTCTGTGTCATTAAACTGTGTAGTGTAATGCAGGCAAGCCACTTGACGCTTTCGGGCGACAGAACCCCTCCTGGGAAAATGAGAAGTATATGCCAGAAACGATCCTTTTGGCAGTTGCAGTGTGAATCCTCCCCCTCATGCCTCTCTGGGTCTTTCTGATGCCTGCAGAAGAGGTTTGCTCTGCCGTAAGGACCATCTGCTGTGATGTGCTTGGTATCCTGAGGACACTTGTTCGCCTGTGCCTGGTGGTTGTAAATCCCTTTAATGCAAAGAACTGGGAGCAAAACAGGAAGCATGGTGCAAGCTTGCTATTCTTGGACTCAGTTCATCAAAAATTAGGCAGCCTACAACAGTTCTTAAGATTTTTAGGCCATAGCCCATGGGGGATTTTTACCCCGCACTTGTCCCCATCCAGTGTCCACCCAATAAAAGCAAAGATTAAGAAAGAATATCTAAAAGTTCGTGCGTGTGAAAGCATGCCTGTGTCTGCGGGGTGGGTGGGGTGGGGTGGGGGACGATTAGGGCAGCCGTGGGATCCTTGGCTTCATTTACGTGATGTATCTCCACCTGAGCTTATAGTCACAGTCCAATATTTGAACATAGAAAGAATTGGAAGGTATTTTTTAAACTTTTATCTGTTACTGGACCTACCTGTAGAGCACTGTGAACTGATACTGTTTCCTAACGCCTGGGCATCTCCCAGGGAGCACAACCCTTCTTTTTTTGCTCCTGGTTAAAGGCGTCCATCTGTTATGTGTAAATGTAGAAGTGCCCTGGTCATGCGCACTTGGGCACCTCTTCGTTCTTCCAGGGGTTTCTGCATCCTGCACACGTCAGCGTGCCCCCTGCTTGGGGCCCGGTCTTGGCAGTGCTGTGGCTCTCTGAGGCCAGGTGGGCAAGGATGTTTGGGGGGACTGGAGGAGAGGCCCATGCGCCATTGCAGCTCACGCCCACCAAGCAGCAGGTGGGAGTTTTGCAGTTTGCTTCTGGAATGCCCATGTAAATGCCACGGAGAGCCCACTTTGAAAAGCCTAGTTTTTCACGATTCTGTGGAGGAATCTGGTCAGACAGCCCAGAGACTCCCGGAGCAGGAAAGAAGCCTGAGGTTGGCTGGCCAGGTATTTCCCCCTCTTGCCAATGTCAGTCTCGACACAGAGCCCCAGTCTTTGCCTGCAGGCTCCTGATGTTTCCAAGTGATGATTAGACAGGGCTTGTAAAGGTTGCTTGGTCCCCGCAGACACTTGACACAGAGATGGTCACTCTCCGCTAGGAGCTCTGGAGACAGAAAACCCTCAGTCTGCCTTGTGGGTCTACAGAAATTGGTTAAGACATGTGTCCATTTCCGTTTTTGTGAGCTCGTTCTGGTCACTTCCTTGATTGGCCCTGAGAGCCTCGGGCTGGCCTAGTTCTGCAGCTGTGCCCATGTGAGTCTCAAGGATTCGGGAGGGAGGCGTTGTCCTTGACTGGAGGAGGGGCCTGGGGAGAAGCAAGGACCTTCTGTCCTCTGACCAGAGCTCCCTGGTGACAGGGTGACCCTGGCCAGGAGAGGCTGGGCCGGGAAGATGATGACTGAGATACCTATGGGGACTGGAGAGCATGGAAGGAGGGGGTTGGTGTATTCTCCAGGTGGATTCACGAAGATCTGCTGCTTTGATTCCTAATAAGGTTAATATTAATGGGGATAACCCACATGAACAAAACCTCTTTGGCCTCAATTGTACTTAGAAATGGAGGTGAAATATCCACGCTAAACGCTGCTAAAAGAGAAATGGCACGGTGTCAACATCCCTTACAACCACAGACACTCAGATGAAAACAGTGAGGCATCGTGTCGTGCCTAAAAGACCAACAAAGATTTAAAGGAATGACTGCAGCGGTGATGAGGGTTGGGGGAACCAGCCTCTGCTGTGTTGCGGGTGGGAGTGTGAAGTGGTAGATTCTTGGGGCGCCGTTTGGTAACACTTATGAAATAGAATCCATGCCTGCCTTTTGACCCTGTACTTTTCATTTTTTAAAAACTCTCAAAGTGGCTTTTTATTAAATAGCAAAACACAAGTGCAATACAGTTCCTTTATTTTATTTTTTTGGCAGCCGGCAGGTGTGGGGATCCGAACCCTTGACCTGGTGTTACAGCACCGCACTCTAACCACGGAGCTGACCAGCCAGCCCAGTACAATTCTTAAATGTGTGTAATTTAGGTCACAAAAGGGATGCAAAATGTTTGCGGTGTGACTCTTATACCCTCATACAGCTAAAGCCACTTACTGAATCTTTCTTACACCAGTACAGACGTAGAATTACTCCCCGATGGGAAGCGGTGTGCATCACATCACTTTTCTGGTGGTAAAAAACCTAAATGGATATGCGTAGTGCCTTGAGGGATGTGTGCTCTAATCTGCTGCAAGTGGATATCTTTAGAACCTTAGTTCTTAAAGTATGGTCTGGGGACACCTAGGGGTCTCTAAAATCCTTTCAGGGGTGTCCATAATTATGGGACGTTGAGAAAAGTGGCTTTTTTGTTATTATCGAAGGAAATGTACCAGCCTTTAGAACATCTGCATGATTCCCTGAATCAATGTCCACATTCTTTCATATGACTAGTGCTTGATATTAAAAGAGCCATTCACAGTGCACGATGGATGGGTGTTAATGCAGCAGCGTGTGAAAAGTTTGTTGGTACAGTTTCAAATTCCACACGGCAGCTAACTAAAGCATAGTGGCAAAGAGGAATATCCACAATTGTCTGAAAAGGCTATGAAAATACTCCTTTCTTTCCCAGTTACCTATCTGCGTGAGGCCGGATTTTCTTCATTTATATCAACCTAAACGTGTCACAAAGGACCCCATGCAGAAGC
>NW_007735629.1:8989-9867 GCF_000696425.1 Galeopterus variegatus
AATTCTGCTGCTTTACCATAGGGAATTATGGAAGACTGGCTCCTCTGATTAGGAGCCACTCGAACTTTTAATACAAGTCGGATGTTTTATTTTTATGATCAGGAAAAAGTAAAAGAACATGTAAGACACTTGTTAAAGAAAGTGGCCATTTGCTTTTCTTCATCCTAGGACAGAACAAGAGGAAAGGGGCTTGGCTCGTACGAATGTGAGTTTAGGTTCGAGATGAACCAGAATGTTCTATGAGAATTGTCACACTGCAGAATGCCTGCATCTGTGTGGATGCCCTCACTTGTAAGCTGGCAGAAAACCCCGCACGAACTGCCTTACCCCGCACAGGAGTTCACAGGCAGGGGTGGGGGGTGGCGAGCACTGGGTTTGGCTGGATCTGGGCTCGATCCTGCAGCTGACCTGGTCTACGTCCTGTCTCAGAATCACCGTGGCTCTGCAGGGGCTCGTTCTCAGCTTGTTGGGGCTCAGACATTAGTAGGGGAGGAAGCTGACCAGGACCACCAGGGTGTTTCCGCCCAGGGCAGCCGGAGGTTGCCTGGGAGACTTGGTCCTCGGAGGCTTGCGTGGAGCCCGTGGGGAGCTGAGAGGCCTTCTGAGCGTTTCTGTCTTGCTTGGGTAGCCGAGTTCACAGCCTCTTCCCAGCTACACCAACACCCTGACGTCTCCCTCTTTGACCTTCCTTTTCCAAACCGTGCAGGCCAGTGTCCTCTGTCAACACATGCTTTATCAGAAATCAGGTGACAGTTGATTAGGTCTCTGCTTTCTCCAGTTACAATCCATTCCTGCGGACACAGACTAGACACCTTGATTAGATTTGGGGCATTTACCAAGGCTCCTCTAAATTAAATTTACAAGCCATCTGTATATCT
>NW_007735629.1:10479-10945 GCF_000696425.1 Galeopterus variegatus
GACGTCAGTGCAGCAGCAGGAAGGCTGGTGTGGGGCTCCTGGGAGTCTGATTGCAGGGAGAGGAGGTGACACGCCTGTATCTTGGTGTCCAAAGGAACCCAGCTGGGGCTACAGAGAGAGCTGTGTGTTGCTCACCAGGCGTGCCCAGGAGGCCACCGGCAACTTCTGCAGGTGGGACCCCGGGGGCGGTGGGGACACGATGATCTGCAAAGATGTGACTTTATCAGGGTTGCTTGTTCTCTCCCCACTTGTTTTTGTGAAAACAGTTTTCAGGAGCCACTAGAGTTCCTGCCTCTTACTAGGTTTCTTCTTATAATCAGTTGCTCTGGGCAGGGGTCCCACAGCCGTCTGGAGAACCCTGTCTGACCTCTGTTCCTCTCCAACGCCGGGGGGGGGGGCTGAGCTGGTCACAGGCAGGTGCTCCAGGGTGGCCTGTCACATGCAGGGCGCTCTGTTGCTCCCGAGA
>NW_007735629.1:10955-34779 GCF_000696425.1 Galeopterus variegatus
AAATGAACGAATTTTTGTGCTATTTTATTTATCTTTTTGGCGGCTGGCCAGTACGGGGGTCTGAACCCATGACCTTAGTGTTACGAGGCTGTGCTCTCACCAGCTGACCTAACCGGCCAGCCCCATGTGCTGTTGAAGGGTTTTCGATCTCACCCACTAGGTCTCCAAAAGGTTTTACAAAAGTATTAGTCCTACTAGCAGTGTGTATCTGTTGTATATTTACTTTTATTATTGTAAGTTTTTAAAATTAAGAGAAACGTGTTGGTTGGGAAAAACAGTGAAGTGGTACAAAAGGCTGTAAATGGAATGGGTAGTGCTGCCTGGCCACCTCCACCCAATCCCACTTTCCAGAAAATTCTGCAAACAGACATTTCCTCTTTCAGCCGAAAGCTTGCACATGCGTGTGCACATACGTGTACAGGGAGACCCTACTGAACTCACGCTTCTGTGATGCGACCTTCTGTGCTGGACAACTATGCTGGTCTCTGACCCGAAACCCAGCTGGGAACCGCCGCCCTGTCTGAGGCATATGCGCGTGTGGAGTTTGTTGTTCTGTTTTAAAAATCACGAGTGGAAGGAAGGGGGTTTGAGGGTGGCTCAGGGTCGGGCCCCTGCTGGGAACGCCGGGGTGGCTTGGCTAGTCACCTGTGTGGCAGCTGGGGTGGGAGGAGCCGCCCTGGGCGGAGAGGGGAGCATGGTCAGGAAGGACGCAGGAAGCCGGAACAGAGAAGGTCTCAGCAGTTTGCAGCCGTGGAAGCTACTCGATTGTTCTCAGTTTTAAATAAAGTCTAGAATAAGGGGCTGCACATTGCTGGGTGATAGAATTCTGTATCTTTCTTAAATGAGCCTGTCTGAATTTTCAGAAAGTGGGTTCTCCAAAGACAGCTGCATCTTCTGAATCTGGCTGTGAATCAGGAGACCCACTGTCCTTCAAGGACATGTGGGAACCCATCACTGCAGGGCAGGTGTCCCCTGCTAGAGGGGACCATGGTAGACGTTCATGGGCTTGCTGAGGGTCCCCCACCCGAGACCCACACACTTTCAGTGCAGATAGTCCGACTTCCAGTGTGGACTGCTGTGTGTCTGTCCCCAGCTGCAGGCTGGTCTACACTCAGTGCGCTGCAGGAGGAAGCTGGCTGTGGCGTCTTTTACTCCTCTCGGGCAGGATGTGTCATTATGATGACGTGGAGACCGTGTGTGCACTCAGTGGTCTGAGGCTTTCTGCAGGGGCACCTCAGGGGTGTGCCAGGCACAAAGGGGCTGCCCGTTCAGCCCTGCCACCTCTGCGGCCACCACGGTGGTACAGCCCAGCGTCTGCCGCTCCCAGCACGACCCCACCGCTAGGCTGCTCTGCAGCCACATGTTCTCTAGGAGGGTGTCTGAGATCGCCACAGCCGGGCATTTTCACCGAGTCACCGGGTATCTGCATTTCTGCTGGGCAAGGCTCTGGGCCGGGTGCTGAGGGGTCCAGGAGGGAAATGGGGTTGCAGCCTTGAGGGGCACGTCCTGTGGTAGGAGAAAGAAGGCCCACGTGCACGCCTGGCCTATAGGGTGGAGGGTGACAAGTGCCCTGGGACAGGTAGGGGAGGGGAGGGGAAAGAGGAACCTGGCCACGGGGCCTGCACCTGAGCGTCACATGTGGTGCAGGTGGGGGAGGGGGGACGGGAGCCTGGAGGACAGAGTCCGACCAGATGCTGGGACGCTTCTGCGGCTTTCAATGTCCCTCTGGAAGACGGACGTGAGAGTTAACCAGACAGGCGAGGAAGAAGGCGTCCTGGCTGGAAGTCGGGCTGTCACGCGGCTGCCCCCCTATCCTCCTAGCTCATTGTGAAGATTTCTGGGAAGTCAGGAAGCTGAGCCTGGTGTCTGAAGACGGCGGCGCTGAGAAGCTGGGACGTGTGCAGGCGTGTGTGCACGTGTCTGTGTGCGCTGGTTACACCCTTGCCTCGTTTGTCTGAACGCGAGGCGTGTGTGCGGTTGTGTGAGGGTGTGTGCAGGACTCCGCCGTGCTCCTGGGCGGGCTACACCTCCGTTTCTAGGCCAGTGCTCCGTCTGATGACAGGTGGCTTTGTGAGTCACTCAGGTGTCATGCAGACAGGGCCAGGGCACCACCCTCTGCTTCTGACCCTGCCTGCTGCAGACCCCAGGGAGCCTGGGAGTGCTTTGGAAACGGCACCTGCAGCAGAAAAGCCTGGAAGTGCACGTCCTTGGCTGGCATGGGGCCCAGGCTCCTGCTTTTACCTGGCCCTACCCCAAACCGCCCTAGGAGGGTGGCACCCAGCCCTGTTGGAATAGCCAGCTGCTCCCTACTCCTTACGTGTTTTTCCTGCATTCGTTCCTGAGGTGGGAAAGAGTCTCAGGATCACCCAACCTTGTGGTGTCAGAGTGACTCAGGAGAAGTGTACCCAGGATTCCAGATGAACATTTTCCATGATTTTTTGAGCAGACATAGGTGTGACTCTGGGAGAGTGTGACTTTGTTTATTAAAGTCAATATTCCTTGTATTAAGTCCTGGAAGGTGTGGGTGCTTTGGACTTTGCTGGGTCAGAATCCTACGGCGTGGTTATTGTATTCAGACCCAATACCGTGGAGGGATCTTGGGAATTAGGAGCAGATCTGGAGGAAAGGACCTGGTGGTTAGGTCACCATGAAAACAGTGGGAGGGCCTGAGATATTTAGCTTGGAGAATGCAGGTTGGGTATTTTTACAGCATAGGGGTGGTGGAATGAAGTCTGTCTTCAGATATGTAAAGGGAGGTAGGAGAGAGAAGGCAGATCTGTTCGTATGCTGCAGGGCGACATCTAGCACCTGGGGCTCTAGAGCCTGCAGGCTGGGCCATTTGACTTGGTACAGAATAGTCACATCTGCTGGAAAAGGCATGACCGGCTTGGAAGGTCCTCCTTTCTGGAGTAAGATATCCGTAGTCCTTGACTACGTGGGTGTCTCCTGATCAAAGGGGACCAGGTAGCTCTTTTCTCACATACCTGCGCTGCTCTGGCATCTCAGTGTTGAACGGGGACAGGGAGGAACGTGGTGTCACACGCAGCTCTGCTGTTTCCGGGGCCTTGTGGTACCTGCCACGCCTTCCCAAGGAGAGAGTCTGCGTGCTGGCAGAGTGGAAAGGAGGTCATGAAGGTGACCGCAGTGGGAGCAGCCACGGCTGCTTTTAGGAGCTGAGTGGTTTGTCCCTGGTCTCGCAGCTGGAAGGGGCAGGGCCGGGATTTGAGCCCAGGCGGGCAGGCGGGTGGGCTCGCTCCGGAGCCTGCGCTGTGTTCAGTGGTGCTGTTGGCTGGGCTGGCCTGAAAGCCCATGCTTGCAGGAGAGTACACAGGAGAGGCCCAGGAAAGACAGGTGTTTGTCAGCAGCACTGGATCTTCACTGCAGCGGGGCATTGGAATCTTCTAGGTGATTTTTAAAACACAAATGCCACGTACCCTCCCTCTCTCCCTCCTGACACACACACAAACTCTAATCAAAAAGGGTGACGGCGTCTGGCCGAGGATGTGCAGACCCAGGCACCTCTGGGTCTAGCCCTTGCTTACCTGTTCAAGGTGTGCTTTCCAGAGCAGGATGACACTCTCTAGGCACTTGCAGGTTACTCAGGACAAGAAGCAGCAGGTCACTACCCAGAGTCACACAGTGTCGGAGCCAGTTGTACACGGTCCAGTTAAATCCTCAGTTTATAGGCCACTCGTGGGAGGACCTCAGCAAAGCATCGAGAATGGTGAGGCTGGGCCCGGAGACCCCCCTCCCGCCTGACTTGTGGCTGGTGGCTCTTTCCAGGAAAGGCTTCTTCTGCAAGTCCTCTCCCAAGTCCCTTAGCAACATAGGCTAGTACGTGCACATGGTCCTGTTTCTGTGTCTGTTCAGGCTGCAGAGGAGGTAGCCAGTGTTCACGTGGCAGCATAGAGAGGTTCAGGGACATGAGCTTAACCCGGACTTTAACACCCAGTCGGGCCTCAGCTTCCCTTTGTGAAAGTCAAACCATTTTGGGTGGAGAAATCTCATTGCTGGGTTGAGTCATTTTGGCCACTAGAAACACTGGAGATCCTCCCTGACACTGTGTTTTCACATGCGCACCCACCCACGTGTCTTCAGCCCATTGGAGTACTTTTATTAAAATGGACTGAAATTTCATTTAATCCTCCCAGGAGCCCTGTCACAGACATCAGTTTTGTCATGAACCAAGGCACAGAGATGATGAGTGACTTGCTGAAGGCCGAGAAGCACGTGTCCAGGGCCGTCTGGGCCCAGCTCTGCGTCACTGGGGCAGGTGGAGGCGCAGCCACATGGGGGGCCCAGGCCTGCGGCAGAGGCTGCTGCTGGAACGAGGTCCCGGGGTTCCTCCCGCACACCGAGGTGAAGGTCTTTCCAAGCACGTGAACCCCTCTCTTTGGGATGAAGTGACGGAAGCATCGCCTGTCCTGACCACTCTTTTCCTTGGGAGGGGCGGTGGGGACACAATGATCTGCAAAGATGTGACTTTATCAGGGTTGCTTGTTCTCTCCCCACTTGTTTTTGTGAAAACAATTTCAGGAGCCACTAGAGTTCCTGCCTCTTACTAGGTTTCTTCTTATAATCAGTTGCTCTGGGCAGGGGTCCCACAGCCGTCTGGAGGACCCTGTCTGACCTCTGTTCCTCTCCAACGCCGGGGGGGGGGCTGAGCTGGTCACAGGCACGTGCTCCAGGGTGGCCTGTCACATGCAGGGCGCTCTGTTGCTCCCAAGAGCTGAGAATGACCGTGTCACTCCGACGTCAGTGCAGCAGCAGGAAGGCTGGTGTGGGGCTCCTGGGAGTCTGATTGCAGGGAGAAGAGGTGACACGCCTGTATCTTGGTGTCCAAAGGAACCCAGCTGGGGCTACAGAGAGGGCTGTGTGTTGCTCACCAGGCGTGCCCAGGAGGCCACCGGCAACTTCTGCAGGTGGGACCCCCCCGCAGGTGGGACCTTTCCCAGACGCTGCGAGTAATGTCTGGGGTGTGGGAATAAGGCAGTGAAGGTGACCTCGGCACAGGACGTGCAGACACCGCGTGGCTGGCGGTCCGGGGCAGACGTGCTGGTGGGAGGAGCGTGCGGGCTGAGTGTTCAGGGTGGAGGCCAGTGCTGACTTCTCGCCTCCCTCTCCCCCAAGGTCGGCCTCCGCCAGCTGGACATGTCCTTGCTGTGCCAGCTGTACCACCTGCACGAGTCCATCCAGGAGTACAAGGGGGCGTGCCAGGCAGCGTCCCCGGACCGCACTTCGGCGCTGGAGAACGGCCTCTTCGACGAGCAGGAGGAGTATTTCCAGGAGCAGAAGTCGCTCCACGCCGGGAGGGACCGAGGCCCACCTCGGGACATGTTGCTGTCCCCTTCTCCAGCGGTCTCCCCGCTCTCCGGCCACGACTGGATTCTGGAGTCTCTGTAGAGGCCCCGGGAGGCGCGTGACTGCCGGGGAAGCCCTTGCTGCCGGTCACCTGTCGTCTGGCAGGGGAGCACCTCCTTTGCTCTGCCGGGGACGGGGCTCAGCACAAGGACCAACGCTGCCCGTTGGATTGGCAGGCTGGGAGTTCACAGCATGTTCCGACGGCTGCAGCTTCTGCTGAGGTGATCCGGAGGGGCTGAGCAGCACCCTGGACACCCTTGCTGGAGATGCACCTGCTGGGGAGTCACGAGAACACACCACGAGGATCCCTGGCCAAGGCCTCCACGGGTGTTTTGTGTGTGGTGACTCTTAGCTAGTGACTGCCTTGCAGGTGGCAGGTCATTGACACCCTCTTTGTCCTGGGGCTCCTGCTGCAGATCGTGACTGTTGAAACCAGCATTTCTTGGCTGCCTCCCTGCAGCTGTTCCTGTGGCTTCAGGAGCCTTTAAGTGTCTTGGCTCAGCCTTATTGATTTGTAAGCTGGGTTCCGCATTATTCAGGTGATTCAGTAAAAGCTTTTAGTAACAAAGTAAACATTTCCAGTCGCACCCATCAGCTGCCTGCTTTATATCATTCTTCGTCCACCAGTAGGAAGAAGGAAGGTAATACGAAGACAGCATTTAGTGGGGGGATAACCTGGGACAGGCTGATGTGTATCAGTCACTGCACGACAGCAGCGTTTTTACTTTTAAAGATTCTGAATGTCAACTAGCATGTTAGAAAGCAAACTGCTCTCCACTCAAAACTGATCGCCTTAAGCCTTAATATATTTATTAAAACACTGGGTGAGCTTTACGGGTTAAAAATGAGGATAACGTGCTAAGCCAGAGTCGTTTTGTTCTCAGTGTAGAGTCACCAGCTTTTATAATGTGGCTGCACTGAGTACAGTCAATCGAATACAAAAGCCGACGGCTGCCCCTTCTCCTGCCGTGAAATGTTTCTGAAGGAGGTTTGCTCTGCCCTGGGCTGAAGGAACCGTGTCATCCACAGCAGACCACCACACGCAGCCAGGTGCCAGCGCTGTTCTCGTTGGGTGTGATCACTGCTCACTGGGGCCTCTTTCTGGTCCGAGAGAAGAGCTACAACTCAGCCTCAGGAGCAGTGTTAGCCTGCTGTGTAGACCACCCGTGTCAGGAACGGGTGAGACAGGAGAGAGTTCCTGCTTGCTTCCTTTGCTGAAAGTAGGTGACACAAGCATGGTAGTAAATGGCCTTCAGCTGTGACACTGTGCCATGGGATAAGAACATGACAGCAGTAAGACCAGGTAGAGTCTGGTCACCTGCAGACTGTAGGTGTAGTTCCTTTGAAGCGGGGCCCTGCTCAACAGTGATGGAACCTTACGTCCGCCCTGTCCACATTAAGCTCCTCACCATGGAGCTTTTAGTGAAATATTGGTGCCTGGGCTCCAGAACCTCCCTCCCCCAATCTGGCTTTAACTAGTGAGGCCTGGGCATCTGTATGGTTCTAGAAGGCCCCAGGTGATTCTAATGCACTTCAGCTCCTTAGGGTTTAAAGTGGGACCCGCAGATCAGACCTGCAGAATGTCATACTGTCCCGGCCCTATGGAATCAGGCTCTGTCTTAAGATGTCCCTGACGATTCTCTTGCACCACCTGGGAAACGACTTTCTATCGGCCCAGTGCCCAGCACCTAAAGGTCCACTGCTGCTCTGGAGGGCTGCTGGGACTTCCTTGCAGCATTAAGCAGGAGCCTGGCCGGCCCCAGACCCCCAGGCATGGTCAGGAGACCCCGGTCTTCTCAGAATTGGCCACAGCAGCCAGGGGGTGAAGGTCGAGGGGCTGGCTCAGGCTCGGGGGAGCTCACTGGCTCACGGCGGGCTCCCTCCCCTGCTCTGCTGCCTCTGGGCTGTTCTGGAACCACAAAGACTCACTGTAGCTTTGAGTTCTGGGCTGTCATCTCACTGCTGCTGGAGCGTCTGTCGGAGTCGGCAGTGGGGTGAAGTCAGGCAGGTGAGGGCCGCTCCTGTACGGCTGGGGGGAGCTAACCCATTTCTCACTCTACGGGGCAGTGGCGGGTCTCTACGAACCACCGCACTGTTTAGTAATCTGTCTGAAACATGTCAGTCACCCCAGACTCCAACAGCGCACTGTTGTAAGTATAGCTTGGCCAGGAACATTAATTTACCCAACTATAGAATGTTTTCTAATATACCCTGTATTGCTGAGTGACTACGCCAATTGTATGGCTGAGCAATTCATAACTAAAGCCAAAATGTTTCATTATTTTCGTTACGCTAAGTTTTCCATCTGTATTGTCCGGCCTAGGGTAGGGCCCACAGACCCTCCAAACCTGTTGTGCGGGCTGGGTCACCACACCCCTCACACGCAGGTCCACGCTAGGTAGTTGGGATAAGATCCTGGGAGCCATTGGCAGACGACAGGAGCTCAGTCCTCAGCTTCCTCCGCAGTGACCTGTTCACACCAAATGCTCAGCAAGACTCTGAACATCTGAGGGGCCCTGACCGTTTTCCTACATTTTCCCTACATACCCTCTTTACAAAGGTTCCACAGATGATTAGAAAATAAATCCAACTAGTGTCCTTTATGGCTACCTGGTGTGGATCATTACGTTTAGGCTCAGAGTGGGACTTTCTTGCTAGTCTTGAAGTTAACTCAGTGTGTAAAGCTACACGACGAGGCCAGTTGTCGAGTAAGGCGAATCATAACTAAAGCCAAAATGTTTTATTATATTAGTTATACTAAGTTTCCATTTGTGTTGTCAGGGCTGGGGCTCAGACCCTCCAAACCCGTTGTACAGACTGGGTCACCAGACCCCTCACATGCCAGGCTGGGTCCCCAGACCCCTCACACGCAGGTCCATGCTAGGTAATTGGGAAAGATCCCGGGAGCCATTGGCCGACGACAAGAGCCCAGTTCTCAGCAATGGCACGGCAGCTTACAGGTCCAGCAGCTTACAGGTCTAGCGGTGGCAGCAGCCTCTCGGAGGGTCCCGGGGACCCTGCCAGCAACAGCTTGCAGCAACAGCCCCCAGTGGCAGTAGCGGCCTCCTTGTGGCCATCCCAGGGGTGGGGGGGGACCGGGGATCAGAGCCACTTGTCCTTTATACTTAAGTCCATAACCTAGGACACCTGGGTGCACATGAGCAATTACGTTAGTCAACAACCAAGGAACACTGGGTGCACGTGCCTATTTACATCAAATGCTCAGCAAGATTCTAAACATCTGAGGGGCCCTGACCGTTTTCCTTCACTTCTGTGCCCAACAGGGAGGCTGGCAGGCAGGGAGGCAATCTCTGCGTTCACTGGTGAAAGCTGGACAGACCATGATCTGCTCTGCAAGGCACAGCACGCAATCATCTGCTGTGCTTGGAGCATCCCCTCTAAAACTCACGTTGAAACGTAATCCCCAATGTGGCAGTGTTGAGAGGTGGGCCTTTAAGAGGCGATTGGGTTGTGAGGGCCGAGCCCTCATGGGTTAACGGGTTATCATGGGAGTGGACCAGTGGCTTTCTAAGGAGGGGGAGACCTGGGCTAGCATGCTCGGCCCTCTCGCCCTGTGCCACCTGCTCCACCTCCGCATACTGTGGAGTCTCCGTGAGCAAGGAGGCCCTCGCCAGATGCAAGCCTCCAGGACTGTAGGAAATAAATTTCTTTGTTTTATAAATCACCCAGTTTCAGGAATTCTGTTACAAGTGACAGAAAATGGACTAAAACAGAGTCAAAAAGAAGAGCCTTTCTCTTTCTAAGGCACTGTGCAGCGGACCCAGAACCGTTGATAACTTAAGCCTTGCAGCGGACCCAGAACCGTTGATAACTTAAGCCTTGCAGTTCACAAACGATCCAGCTCCTCGCAGGTCCCGAGCAGGAGTCATCGTCAACTCACCAACCCGACCAGCTGCCTTCATCGATCCACAGCCAGGCTGAGGTCACCCATGCAATAGCGTTTATTCAGCACTTCTCTGGCTCACGCTGAGCCGGGCACTGAGAGGACAAAGGTGAGTAGTGAGCAGAGCCATGGGCAGGTGTGGTGGGCACCTGTGGCAAAGTCGTGTCCTCGTGGAAGTGCCATGGCCACTGAGGCCTGGAAGGAGGCTTGGGACATCTCAGCTGGCTTTGGAGGATCAGCAAGTTCTTTAAGAGGAAAGGGTGGGAAGGCGGATGGGGTGGCATGAACAAGGTCCCCAGAGCTCTCATGGGTAGCGTTGTCTTTGTCAGACACTTCCATTTCTGTAGTGAAAGCACAGTGAGGTGACTCACCAAAGGCCCCGCTAAATAAAGGCTGAGTCCTGACTAGGTGTGGTTTGTGCTGCATCCACGATTAAGGCACAGGCAAGGGCTGCGATACAGCCTGAAATCTAGGGAGGTTACCGGGTACCCCCCCTCCCTCTTATGTGACAGTACTTTCTTGTTTAATGATTTACTGGGTAATTTTTTCTTTTTTAAAACTGGATCTTGGCCTGACTTCTGGGTGGACAGGCCTAGTCTCTTTCAGAGCCCGTTATAAATATGTGCCACGAGGATGGACAGTGGAAAGCTCTATAGCTGGCAAATTCAAGTGCACCCTCCTGCCCAAAGAAAACCGGCTGGTTGTAGGGGTTGCAGCACGTCTGGTGGTCTCTTCATGAAAAAGTGAGCTTTCAGTGCAGAGAGACACATCTGAGCCTGTTCCATCTGGGGGTAGTGGAGGTTATATCACAACAATGACATCTGTAAGTTACACCTGCTGGATGACAGTTTTGTGGGTGACCATGTGAGCATAGGGGCTCTGGGAACCCAGCAGCCTGCCCAATGCTTCCCACCCCACAGTATTTGTTAATTGTTTATAATCAAGAGAAACTATTCCTTAGCCCACATATTCATGTTTCGTAGTTCGGGAGCACAGGTCAGTGACAAATGTCTCTAAAACTCAATCCACACAAAGTCTTTATGTTCCAAAATCAGTTCACTCTGAAAGATACCAGCCTTCCTCACCTCCTCAAAATCTTTCATGGAATCATAATCTCTGTAGAAATCCGCACTTGGCTTCTTGGTTCAGCCGCGGTGACTTGGAGGCCTGCAACCCCCAGGGATGCGACGAATGCGCCAATGTTGTGAAATCGAGACGCCTGGCCAGGGCCGTGCATCTGAGGTTTCAGCAAAGCACCGGACGCCGTGGTAGTGCTTGCTCAGCTCCAGCGTCCTTCCCGGCTGATGGAGAGATGGATGGCACTTTGCCTCGTCCCAGCGCCCCCTGCTTGTCTGGCTACTGGTCACCTAAGGACACGTTCCTGAAACCCAGTTTCCTATCGGGTTCTGCTGACGGGTCCCCTGCAGAACTCCCACAAACAAGCTTGGCATCTGAAGGATGTTTAGCAAAACCAGGGACGAAGCAGCATTACCAAAAGAACAGCGTGGAGCAGCCGTGAGGAAGCGGGCACAGCCCAGCGGCAGGTGCCAGGCCGAAGAATGGCGCATCCCCAGCCTGGCAGAAGCTCAGAGACCAGGGTAGAGGAGCTCAGTGGACGGCCCCGGGAAAACAGAAACCACTCTTCTGGGAAGGGGACTTGGACAGGAGGAGACTTATGTGAGAAACAGACACTTCCCCTCGGGCGCAGCCTGAGAGAAGGGAAGTCGGGAAGGAAAGCTCAGCTCAGCCGTGGTCTGGGACTTGGGAGGAATATCTCACCCTTCACACTCCTGCCCATGGCATGACAGGAGGCCAGCGTGGGGCCCGGGAAGCGACGGTGGAAGAGGCCATTGAAGGTGGCCTTCAGAACATCACTGGGCGAAAGAGGCAAGTTGCTGCCATCAAAGTCCGGGTCCAGCACAAGGGCAGGAAGGCCTGGGGACGTGAGGTCAAAGGGCGAGCTAGGGATCCTGCCAGCTTCTCTCGTGTGTCCCTGTGCATGCGCGCCTCGGGAGTCCTCACGAGGCAGAGGAGTCTGGAGGGGGAGGTGGGCGCTCACTCCAGACTCTGCCCGCATCTCGCTGGGTGCTGCTCCTTCTGTGGACTGACCCCCAGGGTTCTTCCCAGTTACTTCTCTAGCAGGAACCCCGGGGAAGACAGATTCAGCACAAGCCCCTGCAGTCACACAGCCCGTGACTTGTACTGACAGGCTTCTATTAGACACACTCTAAGTGACTCTCATCGGTCAGTAACCGTACGGGCTCAGCCCCCCTTACCAGATCGTTTCCACCGTGCTGGCACCCAAACCACAAGGAGCCCAACGTACGGCCTGCAAGTCGAGCTGGCGTCCTGCTGCTGCGTGAAGAGCCCACGCACGCCCCGTGGGGCAGAAGGTGTCTCCTAGGACGCAGAGGTGTGCCTGACCACATGCTTGCTTAGGTAAGTGGACTGACATCACTTACACACCACCTTTGTTCCCTAAATCACTTAAGGCTGCTTTACAAAAATTCACACAACAAAGTACCGTTTTAAAAATGTGGGTTTAGACATCAGGACAAAGGGGATGCGATGGTGGGACAGACAGAGGAAGCCAGGAGAGGAGTCAGCGTGGGCAGCGCGTGCTACGAAGCCGACCAGCAGCCTGTTTGCAGCACACGAATGAGGCAGGCTCTGGCCTTGGATTCAAGTGAAGGCCCGTCAACGACAAATGCTCTGCGCCAGAGCAGGTGTGTGCCTGGTGTTCCTTGTCAGTTGTGTCCAAGCAGGGTGCCTTCTGGAAAACACAGGGGAGAGTTAGAATGGCATTCTTTAAATGTTGTAAAGGAATCTTCAGTTACACCCCACCCACGTCTCGACTGCTGCAGGGATGTCCGCCACCCGTAGGAGCCACAGAGCTCTGCCCCGAGGGCAAGTTCCTCTGCCTCAGAGATAGCTCTGAGAGCAAGAGAACTATGTTCCTTCCCCCCAGCTGGTCATGTGTGTCACGATGGGACAGTGCCCCTCAATCTGCTGACCCACGTGTTGTGCTGGCCCTTCCAACAGGCTCAGAAAACATTTCCTGACGGGCTCTTGGAGTCAGCTTTGGTCGACAGGCACCTTCTAAGTTATTATGCGGATTAAGCAAGTTAATAACTATAAGGTCCTTAAAATAGGCACAGAGTACACAAGTATTTGTTAAATAGGACTAAACAGAATCCTGTTTGGGGTGCCAAGGTTCTTGCTTTCATAATGCTCTTCCTCTGCTGGCTCTTCAGGAGCCAGGGAATCTTTAAATTTAGTCTTGCATCGAAAACGTCTCCCTTCAGAATGTCCTGTCTTGTCATGGGAGGTTGTGGCTACCTGTGCAGTCCTGGGAGAGGCACATCCCGACTGTCAAGGCTCCTGGGTGCTCCGCTGAGACCACAGGACAGCCCCTGCCCCTCCAGCTTCTGCCCCTGGAGACACGGGACCAACATGCACAGCTGGTTCTGGTCACTGGAGTTCTCCATTTACTTATAACCCTCTTGTTCTCTATTCCCTGGGTTTGAAGAAGAGTAAATTATCCTTCTTCTCAATAAAGGGAGAGAGATGCTCAGAGGTCCACCATTAGGCTCCAAACAGTGGCCAAGGCAGACCAGGGACCCACCACTAGGCTGAGTGGAAACTAAGGCACAGCCAATTCTGTTGCCATGTACCGTGAGACCCTGGGCACGACCCTTATGCCCTCCAAGACTGTGATTTTTATTTTTATTTATTTATTTATTTTGTCTTTTTTTTCCGTGTCCGGCAACGGATCGCAACCCTCAGTGTCGTCCCCGTACCGGACCGGGACCGGCAACGGGATCGCAAACCTCGGTGTTGCTCCCGCGCCTCGCTCAGCCAGTGAGCGGGAACCGGTCTGTATGTGGGATCCGAACCCTCGGTGGGAGCGCCACCGCGCTTCCCAAGCGGCGCACTATCCAGTGCACCACCAGGCCGGCCCAAGACTGTGATTTTTAAAATGTCTTTAGCTTTTCTGATTAGTACTTTGTCTTGTAAATATCTAAAAAATACCCTTTCTTTGGCTCATGTATACACCATGATGTTTTCCTCTCAGTTTGGTTCAAAGGGCTTCAGGTCCTCTGGCAGAAAATCTAACAAAAGCCCATTTTGCTTGTGCCTTACTGGTCTGTATTGTGCGCTCATAAATTGAGTCCTTTTTCTCCTCTGGCTCTTGGCTGTGTCACGCACTCAAGAGCTGGCNTAACCCTCTTGTTCTCTATTCCCTGGGTTTGAAGAAGAGTAAATTATCCTTCTTCTCAATAAAGGGAGAGAGATGCTCAGAGGTCCACCATTAGACAGCGGCCAAGGCAGACCAGGGACCCACCACTAGGCTGAGTGGAAACTAAGGCACAGCCAATTCTGTTGCCATGTACCGTGAGACCCTGGGCACGACCCTTATGCCCTCCAAGACTGTGATTTTTAAAATGTCTTTAGATTTTCTGATTAGTACTTTGTCTTGTAAATATCTAAAAAATACCCTTTCTTTGGCTCATGTATACACCATGATGTTTTCCTCTCAGTTTGGTTCAAAGGGCTTCAGATCCTCTGGCAGAAAATCTAACAAAAGCCCATTTTGCTTGTGCCTTACTGGTCTGTATTGTGCGCTCATAAATTGAGTCCTTTTTCTCCTCTGGCTCTTGGCTGCGTCACGCACTCAAGAGCTGGCAGTGGGCTCCGTCCATGTGACCACATGGGAGGGTAACTGTCGCAACTGTGGGTACAAGGCAGGCTGTCCAGGATGGCGGGTGCATGTGCTTTTCAGTAAAGGTCAAAGTGACTTAATTTTTCTACCTTCAAGTGGATTTTCATATAAATAGCTGCTATTGTTAGATCATGTCACAGTTACTTGGGGACAGGGGTGGACTGGAAAATACAGACACCCCTCCAGGGTTCTGAGCACCACCACGGCCACCTCGCAACTTCCCAACACAACAAGGTGGGCAATGCTGCCTCGCTTCAGGAAGTACATTGAAAACTAACTCTAAAAAGAAGCCAGGGCTAAACTGACAACTGTAGTCTAGGTGGTGGACATACGACTCTTCCAACTTATCTGTACCTTTGCAACTTTTCATAAAAAATATGGAAATCCAGGGCCATGAGGCAGCAGTGTGGAGATGTGATGGACTCCCCAGGGTCAGGTGCAGGGGGACAACCAGCTCTGTCGACCTGCCAGGCCGTGGGCGTCCTCTGCCTGCTGCCTGGGGGCCGCGCCTTCTTTCCTCATGACAAGGAGCAATGGTATGGATCACACGCTGGACGGGGTCTAAGACTCGAGGTGGACGGGGGTGTCCTCTGCTGCTCACCCCACAGCCCCTAGTAACCACTGCTCACGGACACCTGACACTGGGGAAAGGGGCCCCAATACTCATTTGTTCTCTTAAAGATTAATAAATAATCTTGCGGTGATCAGAACAGACTGATGTGTGCTGCGTGTGAATCTATCAATGGTTGAGGTGCTTGTCTTCACTTACGAGTTAATGGACAAAGATCTGGGAAGCAAGAGCCACTGCGTTAGGCTTCTGTCACTCTCCCAACACTCGCTTTTCGCCAGCCTTCTGTGTTGCGGGGGCACCTCTGGCCCGCGTCTCCCTTCTTAGCACTTACAGGCTCCAGCTGGTGGTCAGCAGCCCTGTCCATTCTGTGGCTTTTCTGAGATGCTGTCCCAGCTGACTTTTTAAATTCTTGTACCTGCATTGGTTTCATTGTCCTTGGGGATAAATTACTCCTCAGGAGGTGCTCATGGCCTACCCTTCACGTGACCTCCTGGTGTCATTTTGGAGCCCACTGCCGCACTCCACCCCGTTGTCTCGTATGCCGCCAGCCTCTGCGTGCCACCCTACACACTCTGTCCTCTAGGACTGGGCATGCGTGGTCATTCTCCCCACCAGGGCACTGGAAAGATCCTTTCCTTCCTCCTCCTCTCGGGAGATGCCGCAGGCTGCAGCAGGTGCTCCGGCTCTGCGCCTCTCCAGCCCCCCACGGCCACCTCGACGGCACCCATCACTCTGCACTGCGACTCTCTGCTCAGACTTCTGAACCCATCGCTACCAGCAAGCTTCAAGAGAGCCGGGTCTCACCATCACTGTACCCACAGGCCTGGCAGAATACAGTGGGGGCTCAGTAAATAGCTGGGGATGAACAAGCAAACAATGAACGAAAGAACAAGTGAACGACACGGGCAGGGGGGAGGGAAAGGTGCTGTCTTATCTGTTTTTTAAATGACAGCTTAATTGAGATACAATTCACCCTTAAAGTGTACAGTTCAGTGGTTTTTGGTATCTTGTTTAGTTTTTGGATCATAACTTACTCACTGAATTGAAAATTTACAAACTCAGTTTATGTTGACAGATTTTTTTCTTTTTTGTCCTTTTTGAGACCAGCCGCACCACGCTCAGCCAGTGAGTGCTGTGAGCGCACCGGTCATCCCTACATAGGATCCGAACCCGCGGCGGGAGCGCCGCTGCACTCCCAGCGCCACTCTCTCCCAAGTGTGCCACGGGCTCGGCCCCATGTTGACAGATTTTAATAAATGTGTTTCTATGGTAAGAACAGAGAAGATTCTAAGCCAGTAACTAAACATTTAAATTGAACAGAAATAAATGTTAAGGGAACAAAACCTAGACCTTTCACTGCAGAAGGATGACGTGCGCTCACCTGGGCCGTCTACAGGGATAATCGTCACCTGCTGCACAGGCAGCCCCCTGGCAACACTCGAGAGTGCGTGTGTGTCTGTGTCTGCGTGGAAAGCGCCTGGCCGCTTCCTGGGGCTGTGGGCTGGTGGGCTGGGTCTCCACTGCCACCGTCACTGCTTCTTTTGGGAAGTGCTTCCAAATCTTTGCCTCATTCCACTCATCAGAAATGATGTGTCTTCATCTGATATCTCATGTCTCTTTCAGATGTAGCTGGTCATGCCATAGATTGTGAGGGAGGGTGCAACTGTGGGCAATGAAGGAAGTATCTAGAAGGGCACATCCTGCTGGCCCTTAAGCTGACAAACACCTGTAAAGGCAGGGTCCGTGCTATGGCAGATACAGGGGGCCCTGAGCTGGGGAAGCGGGGCCTGCGAATGTGACATAGACAAGTATAAAACACGAGATGACATGAAACTGGGCAAGCGACTGTGACCTTATTTTCCTAACCGTAAATGATAACTGACAGCCTGACGAGTGAGGCACTTATGAAGGGCAGCGGCACAGTCTTGGACCCAGCACATGGCCACCGTGGCTATACTGAGCACCTGGAGCCAGCGGAGGAGCGGGCACGGCTGGCAGGGGTGTTCCATGGAGGGGCACGGATGACCCCCTCTGGTTAGGGAGAGGAGCAGTGCTCCAGGGCCTGGAGAGAGCACTGGCAGGTTTGGAGAAGAGGGGACCCACAGGGACATGGGACGTGGTGGAAAATGCCTGGGGGGAAATCAGCACCAGGGTACACAGGGCCACACCAAGGCTTAGAGAAAACCAAAGATGCCCCTCCAGAAAATACCAGAAACTCCTACGTGAGCACATGAAATGGCAGAGAAATTCGGGAGGCCCCCAAGTGGCGCTTTATGAAGAAGAGTCATGTGGCACATAGGCTGAAGGCCAGTGAGGAGGCTGGTCCGACCTTGGGTGGCCCAAGTGAAGAGTGAAGACTGTCCGCAGAGAGAAGCCATCAGAAAAGGGCTCTGCTCTGCGGCACACCCTGAGCCCCACCTCGGACCTGCTGGCCTTTCAGGTGAGGGCAGGACCGTGCTGGCATCATGCAGGAGGGGCAGGCAGGACGCAGTAACCTGGCAGAGAGGGGCACACAGAAAGGGCAGGGTGGCCTGTCTGAGGGGCCAGGAGCTGGCGGCTTCCAGAGCAGAGCGCGGGGACGGGGCCTCTGAAAGGAGCCAGCAAGTGGCCTCCCGTGCACTTCAGGACTGTGGATCCCAGAGGCCGGAGACAGAATGTTTCACAAAAGAAAAAGCAGTAGAGAAACAGGAAGAGGCCGAGAGCAACTGCTGTAGCATGAAGAGCCGGGCACAGGAGCGTGGGCGACTGAAGGCCTGAAGGGAGGAGGGACCTCTCCAGCGGGACAGAGCCCCAGAGAGGCGGCTGCAGGGCAGGACGGGGAAGGCTAGAGAACGGCTGCAGCGAGGCCGGAGGTCTGGGCAGCTCGTGGCAGCCTCAATGCTCAGCCGGGTGAGGGTGGACCTGGGGCGAGGAGCCTGGGGCGCCGTCCGAATGGCCGTGGAGGCCCCGCTGAGGTCCGGGCCCTGGCAGAGCAGCCGCAGCAGCAGCACCGCAAGGCTCTGCAGGGGCGGATGGCGAGGCGTGCGGAGGGCGGGCCAGCGACTGGCGGGCCCCGAGGGGCTGACGAGAAGAGCCACCGGCTGCTTCCAGCCCTAGGGGTGGTTACCAAAGGGAGAAGCGGGTCAGAAGCAGAGAAGCAGGGAAAGGCGCGGGGAGGGCGGCAAAGAGCAGGGGCGGAGGGCGGGGAGGACAGGAGACAGCTGAGGGGCAGGTTTCAGAGCCCAAGAGCTCGGAAGGAATGGGGGAGTGGAGGTGACAGAGATATTGGGAGGAGGGGCCCTAGAAGCAGCAGAAACATGATGCTGATACCACCGAGGATGACAGAAGGAACTACAGTGAGGCCCTGGGAGCTGCGTACTGAGGGCCTGGAGGGAGACAGGCGAGCTGGAGGCAGTCAGGTGCCAGGGACAGGCTAGGTGACATGCCTGTAGAACCTCTTCAGAAGTCCTGGGACCTGTAGATGGCACAGTCGCTGCCCACGTCCCACTCCACCCTCTGGAGGACGTAGACCATGGTGTTCTCCAGCAGGAAGCCACTCAGGACGGCCAGCAAGGACAGCTTCCGGTTGACGTTCAGGGTCACTGGAAAAGAAAAGGCACCAATAAGTTTCTAGGAACATTATGACGCTGGCAGGTAAACTACGTGGCAGTGTGCAAAGCCATTCTGTGAAGCGTGTTCAGAAAACGTGTATGTGTTCTCACTAGTCCCTGCTGTCACCTACTCCCGCTCTTCCATCTGCACGTCTGCTGGGAGAACCAAAGCCTCTGCTTATAACGAAAGCGCTGAGCTGCTCTAACTGAGAGGCAGATTCCCATAGAGATTAAAGGAGAAAATAAAAAACTCCAAGGTTATAAATAACAGAAAAAAAGTGATACCCCCAGTGTCACGGTTTGCACAATGATGATAAAAAGCACCAGATGATGTACTTGTTTAAAGAGCACTCCCCATGATGTGCGGGAAACACGAAGACACGCAGGTCTACCTCTCTCTTTCCTGGTACAGCAGGAGTTGTCCTGGGCCGAGAGGCAGACACCTGGCTTCTACCCTGGCTTTCCAACTGCCTAGGCATGTAACTCTGGACAAGTCACCTAACCCTCACAGCCCACGAACTCGTTCATTAAGTAGAAGTAATAATGGGTGCCCGACTAACCCCACAGGACAGAGATAATGCACACGGAAGCATTTGGAAACTCTACCGCGCTATGTGGTTAAACTGAAGAAACACTGAGTGCCTGCCATGCACAAGGCACTATAGGAACGTCAGGGATCGCTGTTACCCTATGAAGAATCCCAGTGCTCGGCAGGTCATGTAAGAACTGCTTTAGAAACAAGGCTTTAAGCTTTTTTATGGGTTGAAAGGCGGGAAGGCAGGATAAAAATATAAACATACCTCTGATTGCCTGAAAATTTGACGTCAGGACAAACATTTTAATGAGTCTGAGGCACAGAGGTGTGTAGTCATGTTCCCAGATGACAGCTGGGATCAGCAGGAGTTTTCCGTAGCTAGATAGTAATAGAGCNCTACAGGGATAATCGTCACCTGCTGCACAGGCAGCCCCCTGGCAACACTCGAGAGTGCGTGTGTGTCTGTGTCTGCGTGGAAAGCGCCTGGCCGCTTCCTGGGGCTGTGGGCTGGTGGGCTGGGTCTCCACTGCCACCGTCACTGCTTCTTTTGGGAAGTGCTTCCAAATCTTTGCCTCATTCCACTCATCAGAAATGATGTGTCTTCATCTGATATCTCATGTCTCTTTCAGATGTAGCTGGTCATGCCATAGATTGTGAGGGAGGGTGCAACTGTGGGCAATGAAGGAAGTATCTAGAAGGGCACATCCTGCTGGCCCTTAAGCTGACAAACACCTGTAAAGGCAGGGTCCGTGCTATGGCAGATACAGGGGGCCCTGAGCTGGGGAAGCGGGGCCTGCGAATGTGACATAGACAAGTATAAAACACGAGATGACATGAAACTGGGCAAGCGACTGTGACCTTATTTTCCTAACCGTAAATGATAACTGACAGCCTGACGAGTGAGGCACTTATGAAGGGCAGCGGCACAGTCTTGGACCCAGCACATGGCCACCGTGGCTATACTGAGCACCTGGAGCCAGCGGAGGAGCGGGCACGGCTGGCAGGGGTGTTCCATGGAGGGGCACGGATGACCCCCTCTGGTTAGGGAGAGGAGCAGTGCTCCAGGGCCTGGAGAGAGCACTGGCAGGTTTGGAGAAGAGGGGACCCACAGGGACATGGGACGTGGTGGAAAATGCCTGGGGGGAAATCAGCACCAGGGTACACAGGGCCACACCAAGGCTTAGAGAAAACCAAAGATGCCCCTCCAGAAAATACCAGAAACTCCTACGTGAGCACATGAAATGGCAGAGAAATTCGGGAGGCCCCCAAGTGGCGCTTTATGAAGAAGAGTCATGTGGCACATAGGCTGAAGGCCAGTGAGGAGGCTGGTCCGACCTTGGGTGGCCCAAGTGAAGAGTGAAGACTGTCCGCAGAGAGAAGCCATCAGAAAAGGGCTCTGCTCTGCGGCACACCCTGAGCCCCACCTCGGACCTGCTGGCCTTTCAGGTGAGGGCAGGACCGTGCTGGCATCATGCAGGAGGGGCAGGCAGGACGCAGTAACCTGGCAGAGAGGGGCACACAGAAAGGGCAGGGTGGCCTGTCTGAGGGGCCAGGAGCTGGCGGCTTCCAGAGCAGAGCGCGGGGACGGGGCCTCTGAAAGGAGCCAGCAAGTGGCCTCCCGTGCACTTCAGGACTGTGGATCCCAGAGGCCGGAGACAGAATGTTTCACAAAAGAAAAAGCAGTAGAGAAACAGGAAGAGGCCGAGAGCAACTGCTGTAGCATGAAGAGCCGGGCACAGGAGCGTGGGCGACTGAAGGCCTGAAGGGAGGAGGGACCTCTCCAGCGGGACAGAGCCCCAGAGAGGCGGCTGCAGGGCAGGACGGGGAAGGCTAGAGAACGGCTGCAGCGAGGCCGGAGGTCTGGGCAGCTCGTGGGTGAGGAGGCTGGTCCGACCTTGGGTGGCCCAAGTGAAGAGTGAAGACTGTCCGCAGAGAGAAGCCATCAGAAAAGGGCTCTGCTCTGTGGCACACCCTGAGCCCCACCTCGGACCTGCTGGCCTTTCAGGTGAGGGCAGGACCGTGCTGGCATCATGCAGGAGGGGCAGGCAGGACGCAGTAACCTGGCAGAGAGGGGCACACAGAAAGGGCAGGGTGGCCTGTCTGAGGGGCCAGGAGCTGGCGGCTTCCAGAGCAGAGCGCGGGGACGGGGCCTCTGAAAGGAGCCAGCAAGTGGCCTCCCGTGCACTTCAGGACTGTGGATCCCAGAGGCCGGAGACAGAATGTTTCACAAAAGAAAAAGCAGTAGAGAAACAGGAAGAGGCCGAGAGCAACTGCTGTAGCATGAAGAGCCGGGCACAGGAGCGTGGGCGACTGAAGGCCTGAAGGGAGGAGGGACCTCTCCAGCGGGACAGAGCCCCAGAGAGGCGGCTGCAGGGCAGGACGGGGAAGGCTAGAGAACGGCTGCAGCGAGGCCGGAGGTCTGGGCAGCTCGTGGCAGCCTCAATGCTCAGCCGGGTGAGGGTGGACCTGGGGCGAGGAGCCTGGGGCGCCGTCCGAATGGCCGTGGAGGCCCCGCTGAGGTCCGGGCCCTGGCAGAGCAGCCGCAGCAGCAGCACCGCAAGGCTCTGCAGGGGCGGATGGCGAGGCGTGCGGAGGGCGGGCCAGCGACTGGCGGGCCCCGAGGGGCTGACGAGAAGAGCCACCGGCTGCTTCCAGCCCTAGGGGTGGTTACCAAAGGGAGAAGCGGGTCAGAAGCAGAGAAGCAGGGAAAGGCGCGGGGAGGGCGGCAAAGAGCAGGGGCGGAGGGCGGGGAGGACAGGAGACAGCTGAGGGGCAGGTTTCAGAGCCCAAGAGCTCGGAAGGAATGGGGGAGTGGAGGTGACAGAGATATTGGGAGGAGGGGCCCTAGAAGCAGCAGAAACATGATGCTGATACCACCGAGGATGACAGAAGGAACTACAGTGAGGCCCTGGGAGCTGCGTACTGAGGGCCTGGAGGGAGACAGGCGAGCTGGAGGCAGTCAGGTGCCAGGGACAGGCTAGGTGACATGCCTGTAGAACCTCTTCAGAAGTCCTGGGACCTGTAGATGGCACAGTCGCTGCCCACGTCCCACTCCACCCTCTGGAGGACGTAGACCATGGTGTTCTCCAGCAGGAAGCCACTCAGGACGGCCAGCAAGGACAGCTTCCGGTTGACGTTCAGGGTCACTGGAAAAGAAAAGGCACCAATAAGTTTCTAGGAACATTATGACGCTGGCAGGTAAACTACGTGGCAGTGTGCAAAGCCATTCTGTGAAGCGTGTTCAGAAAACGTGTATGTGTTCTCACTAGTCCCTGCTGTCACCTACTCCCGCTCTTCCATCTGCACGTCTGCTGGGAGAACCAAAGCCTCTGCTTATAACGAAAGCGCTGAGCTGCTCTAACTGAGAGGCAGATTCCCATAGAGATTAAAGGAGAAAATAAAAAACTCCAAGGTTATAAATAACAGAAAAAAAGTGATACCCCCAGTGTCACGGTTTGCACAATGATGATAAAAAGCACCAGATGATGTACTTGTTTAAAGAGCACTCCCCATGATGTGCGGGAAACACGAAGACACGCAGGTCTACCTCTCTCTTTCCTGGTACAGCAGGAGTTGTCCTGGGCCGAGAGGCAGACACCTGGCTTCTACCCTGGCTTTCCAACTGCCTAGGCATGTAACTCTGGACAAGTCACCTAACCCTCACAGCCCACGAACTCGTTCATTAAGTAGAAGTAATAATGGGTGCCCGACTAACCCCACAGGACAGAGATAATGCACACGGAAGCATTTGGAAACTCTACCGCGCTATGTGGTTAAACTGAAGAAACACTGAGTGCCTGCCATGCACAAGGCACTATAGGAACGTCAGGGATCGCTGTTACCCTATGAAGAATCCCAGTGCTCGGCAGGTCATGTAAGAACTGCTTTAGAAACAAGGCTTTAAGCTTTTTTATGGGTTGAAAGGCGGGAAGGCAGGATAAAAATATAAACATACCTCTGATTGCCTGAAAATTTGACGTCCATAAACGTACCTCTGATTGCCTGAAAATTTGACGTCAGGACAAACACTTTAATGAGTCTGAGGCACAGAGGTGTGTAGTCATGTTCCCAGATGACAGCTGGGATCAGCATATAAACATACCTCTGATTGCCTGAAAATTTGACGTCAGGACAAACATTTTAATGAGTCTGAGGCACAGAGGTGTGTAGTCATGTTCCCAGATGACAGCTGGGATCAGCAGGAGTTTTCCGTAGCTAGATAGTAATAGAGCTTTCAGCAGCAAGATGAAGTCGGGCCTTTTCTTCTCTGTCATGGGCCGTCCCACCCACAGGAAACTAAAAATGCCAATTAGAAAGGCAGTTTGTTCTAAGGAAGAAATGGAAAATAAAAATATAAATATGAATGTCTCCATCCAAAACATATCCCTCTAAGAACAAATAACCCACAATTCCAAAATGTCACTTATCAGCTTCATACGAAATACTTTCTCAAGATCAAAAAATTTTTTTCTTCTTTTTAAAAAATAAACCCCTGGCTTTTGTAGCAAAACCTGCTGGCATGATTTCAGGAACATATTTCAAGTTTTTTCATCATCTGCTAAAGAACTAATATTATAATCATCAACTTTCTAAAGTTCCTTCCAGGAAGGAAGGTTCTGTTTGAACGCCTCCAGAGTGAGAGACCTCCACAGACGGAATAGCCTGGAGAACGGGTCTCCCAGTCTGAAAGGCGGAGCCTGTCCTAGGGTGAGGATAACTATGCGGACGTTTTTCTTTGTGCATTCTTCCACTACTCACCGAGTGCCTGCTATCTACACGATCCTGAGTATTTGTTACCTAAATTAAGACTTGCCTTATTCATTTTAGCAACATTTTTTAGTGCAATTCCTTCTATTTCCTGGGAGGATTCACACACGAACAGAGTCCAGATTAGAAGCAGCCATGGTTCCACTGTGTCCTATGGTCAGAACACAGCATGATCTGCTCAAGTTCTTATGCACTAGGAATCTCACACTTCATGTAACCATACTGTTATTTTCATTAGGATTGTTAGTCCTCTGATTACCCAGCTGCATACACTCTGAGTGGTCTGTCCTTGATCCCATGTTTCCAACATAAGCTATATCATATGTAGTCTAGGTCTCTGCACAATCAGGTTTTCCTGGAACGCATTTTTATT
>NW_007735629.1:36054-37482 GCF_000696425.1 Galeopterus variegatus
ATCTACGTTCCTGCAGTTGTAGACAGGGCAGAAGCCCTAAACTACGTCCCTCAGAACATGGTTGTGAAATTAAATTAGATCACACCCATCAAAGTAATTTTAAAATTATATAATGCTATATTTAAGTAAGATATTCTTTTTTTTTTTTCCTTTTTGTCTTTTTTCGTGACGGTAACGGGATCACAACCCTCGGTGTCGCGCCCGTACCGCGACCGGCAACGGGACCGCAACCCTCGGTGTCGCACCCGCACCGCGCTCAACCAGTGAGTGGACCGGTCTCTATATTGGATCCGAACCCTTGGCGGGAGCGCTGCTGCGCTCCCAAGCGCCGCACTCTACTGAGTGCGCCACCGGGCCGGCCCTAAGATATTCTTAATAAACTCCCTTAGGGCTTTATAATGCTATTAGGGATTAGATTAATTGCTACAAAAATTCCAAACTATTTGAAAATAAGTCCCTCCCCCTACCTTTTTTCCTGATGGCTGGCTGGTATGGGGATCTGAACCCTTGACCTTGGTGTTATGACGCCACACTCCAACCAACTGATCTAACCAGCCTGATCCTGTTCCTTATGTTAGATAAAGAATATGGAGATATAGCAGTTTATTTTTAGAAATTTTAAGAGGCTTTGCTTTCAAGCTTAAAATTACATTGGGTTCTAGTTCTTGGGTTAAGGTAGCAGGGAGACTCCGAGGCTTTGGTCCAAGCAACTAAAGGAACAGTGCTACCTGCAGCTGAGATGAGCAGAGGCAGAGACGGGGGCCGTGGCTGTGGGTATGGTGCTTTATTAGATATCCGAGTGGAGACGCGGAGAAGGGACATGCACACAGGGACTGGAGGTCAGGAGAAAGGTCTAGACTAGAGACGGACATTTGGGAGTTCTCCTCAGACAGATGAGCTGACCAAGGGAGTGAGGGCAGACAGATAAGAAAAGGCGAGCAAACACGACACACAGTCCAGAAATATGACACTGGAGACTTAGTATTACCAAAATAGTGTTTCATTGTAAGCAAAGGATGTAGAAGCAGAGAAGCATAGAAACCAGTAATAAAATAGTTATAGAAATTAATTCAACACAATTCTGACTCTAGAAAAATGATAGCTTACATCACAAATTCAAATTCTGAAGAAAAGCACTTTTTGAACTTAAGGAATTCTGGAGAATAGCCAATTTCCCTGTATGCGACGTCAGATAAGTAAAAAGTTTTCCCCATTAAGTTGCATTAATATAACACAATTAGTACAATACATCGGATTCAGCAATTAACCTGTTTTCATAAAGATGGGACCTAGGTAATCTTCAAATTGGATAATCACAACTTAAACATTAAGAATTTTATCAACAATATTACCCATCAAAATATTTCATAAAACTCTTTAATTTGATAAGCATAACTATTTCCATACCGTATGTAGGGTAACAAAAAA
>NW_007735629.1:39283-41697 GCF_000696425.1 Galeopterus variegatus
AAAAAAAAATTCATGTTCAAAATTCTCATTATTCTTTTAAAATGCAAAAGCATCAAGTAAAATTAAAAAATAAAAAAGTTATCATAACTTACATTTATTTTAGTATTGAAAAGAATGTGCCTGTAGGCCTGGGCTTTGCATAAAATAGCATTAATCAAGATGATAACAGGATCATACTCGATATATTTGTCTACAGGTTTCTGGCAGGATTTCTGAAATGATGCAAGATAATATTAGAACAGGCAAATTCATACATCCTAAATTCTTAACGGATTTCAAAACAGCAGAGTCTATTTTGAACTTGTACAGCAATAAGGCCACACCAGCATTTATTCAAATAAACTTTTATTCGGATACAAATGTTCATCTATATAAGAAATTGTTTCAGAAATGAGTAAATATAACTTTCTAGGCTACAAATATTAATATTTTAACCTCATATTTAAGAAGCTAAAAAGATATCTGATTTAAAGACTGATTTTAGGTAGGAAAGTAGCCCAGAAGATTCTACTTTCAATTTGCAAGAATTCTATTTTCAATTCTACTTGCAATTTCTAGAAATTGTTATAAGAGGAATACATTTATAATGTACTTTCACTGATAAATTGTTGGCTAGATGGCCCCTAACTCTGTGGTTCTTGAAACACAATTTGGAGAAAAGTGTTCAGCAGAGTAACTGTGCCCCTGAGGTTCTNAAAAAACGAAGGAAGCAGGTGATCTAGAAAACTTGTCTAGTAGGTTAGTGGTAGAGCTGAAAATTTAGTCTCAAGTCCTGTATTAACTAGCTTCTCTTACCAATGATTGACACCATGTCTTGATTTTAATCAGAATAGTTCAGCACTAGCTAACTAAGAAAGGCAAGCGGGGGTCTCCTTACCTAAAGAAGCAATCGCAAACATTCTATAGAAATCCCACTCCTTAGCATATCTGATCAAGTCGTCAGGGGCTGTGTTCTGGTTTGAATCCTGAAGCTGCCACCACCTCAGGTATGCTTCACAAAGCAGACAAAACATGCAGAGTTTTCCATGGATCTACAAAGATACTGCTGTTCAGTTAGGTAAAGAAACACTTAGTTGCACTTGACATCAATAGGCACAGGTGTAGCTAAGTACATGTGGCTCTGAAGAAGACCCGTCTCCTCACTTTTCAAATTCAGGACTGCCCAATAAATCAGTGGTTCTTAATCTGCAATGTCTATCGCATGGGGAGATTCTGCAAAATACTATGTGTAGGCCCCAGTCCTGATTCAGATTTTTTGGTAATGAAACCTAGACATGTGTATTTTTTTTTTCCTTTTTGTCTTTTTTCATGACTGGTAACGGGATCGCAACCCTTGGTGTCACGCCCGCACCATGCTCAACCAGTGAGCGGACCGGTCTCTATATGGGATCCGAACCCTCGGCGGGAGTGCCGCTGCGCTCCCAAGCGCCGCATTCTACCGAGTGCGCCACCGGGCCGGCCCTAGACATGTGTATTTTAAAACAGTTCCTGGCGGGTTCTAATGTGCACCCCTAGTTAAGAATCTCTGCTTTAAGTAGTAGTAGTTCACCTTTTATTGTATTTTTGAAATGTGCCCTATACACAGAATAAAGCACAGAATTTGCGTGACTCATGTATAGGTGGGGCTTGGAAGGCTGAACCACCCCCACCCTGGTTACTCATTTTGGGGGGTTGGGCAGGATAAATAAATTGCATGGTTACTGTCCATGTAAGCCCAGACTTAGGGTTGACAGATTCAGCAAATAAACACAGGACACCCAGTTAAACTGGAGTTTCAGAAACACATGAATCACTTTTTAGTATATGTCCCAAATATTGCATGGAACATTCTTATACAAAACAATTATTCACTGGGTATCTGAAACTCCAATTTAGCTGGGTGTCCTGTATTTCATTGGTCAACCCTATCCAAACTATTAAAGAGTTTACAATTTAATACGCTAAAAGTATATTTTGAAAAGCCCAACTTTGTAAATTAGGACGTTTCTGATTAAACTCAATGCTGTTTACCTCATACATTCCTTTAATAGCAGAGTGTAAAATATAATAAATTATGTTTTAAAATGTTTCTTTTAATGTTTGATTACCTCTTTTAGGTATAATTCTCTCCCTACCTGGATACGTTTAATTCTATTTTGCTCAAAATCAGTGATGTCTGTTTCAATAGGTTACCTACTAAAAGGCAATCCAGATCATGGTTTGTCACTTTCCTGCCAGTGACCACAATCTTAAACATTCACTAAGCATTGTGCACCTTTTTAAACCAACACCTGTTATTTATAGAAACTTCCAGACATGTTGATATAAAAGACCCACCCTCGAGTTAAAATATTAAAAAAAGAAAAAAAATTCTTCATGTTCAAAATTCTCATTATTCTTTTAAAATGCAAAAGCATCAAGTAAAATTAAAAAAT
>NW_007735629.1:42999-45162 GCF_000696425.1 Galeopterus variegatus
CAATAACATAGAGAATATGGAAGGAAAATGGTCTTTTTCTGCTTCAGTGGAAATAGAGCCGAGGGCTGGGCCGTGTGCAAGGAAGTGGGCTGTGCAGCTGGGTTCTAGGTTCCCAATATTAACGCTCCCATGGCTCTCAGCAGTTTCTGTTAAGTGGCTTTTTTTTCCATGAAAGGTCACCAAGTTAGAACTTAGGTTCTCTAAACACATGCAATCACAATGTTATCAAATCCCAACACCCTTAGAACATAGAAAATACAGATATACTCCTGCAGGAACAAAGTCATCAGAATCGTGGCATGTGAAGTGGGGTGTTACAGAGTCACGTCCTGAAGCTGCTACAGTTCAAACACAGAACACCTTGGAACTTAGAGAAGATAAAACAGAGACAGTGGAGGAGTGACGGGTGCACATGCACTCTTAGGACGGCCTCTCAGTCTCATCCAAGTGCGAGGAGAAGCAGCAGCACGTTGAGTACTGACCCTGACTTCCCATGCAGTGGAAAACTGGATTCACTTCCAATTGAAAGAGTTTCTCCACTTCATATGTCACCACTAGAAATACGTATGTTCTCCCAGTCATCAGTGAACCAGTGAGGGGAGACGTGCTGTCCCCTCAAACTTAAATCTATCTAATAAAACCCAGGCATCAGGAGTTATTATTTTTGCAGCTTTTTACCTGAGCATGGAGTAAGCCTGATTCTGAACAGAAGCCACAGAACCAGAAATTCTACGTTCGCGACAGAGAGCGTTACAGACCCCCTCCCTGCGCTACGCATGTGGGGCACGCTCCTCCCTCCCTTCATAACACAACACTGGAAGACCAGAGATGCTACTTCATTTCAAAATGAAACCGCTGAGCAAGAGGCCAGAAGTCCTCTCTCCGACCTTTAGGGGTTCTGTAAAGCCCGCCTTCAGCCAGTATCACACGTCTGAGATGGGATTTGGACGACTGTTAGGAGGAGGGAGGCAGAAACCGGCACCAGGGGACACAGCTGTTACTCTTGCATTCACTTGCTTGACAACTGTTTCTGGAGTGCCTGTTACATTCATGACAATAGCTCTCTTTTCTTAGCCATTTTACGGGCCAGGCCCTTCCGAGGTGCTAGAAGTCTCTGTCCTCAAGGACCTTACAGTTTGGAAGGAGAAGACAAGCATGTCACTACAACACAGTGTGGTAAGTGATGGGATGAGCAATGAGTGACATGAAAGCAGGCAGAAGAGGCAGCTTCTGGTGTCATGTGACATGCCACGAGCCTTGTCCATCTTCCCTTCGCAGCTGAGTGTTTTATGAACACCGAGGACTCATTAAAGTCTGCTGGTTCCTCCCAGTCAATCCAGACCTAATTTTTCCTCATTCTTCTTTTGTTATTTGTTTTTCCCTTACGTGCTTCTCTCAGCGTTCTGTCTTTCACCTCGAATGCAAGGAGGAAAACCACCACACACAAAACCAGTGTAGTAATACATCTTATTTTAAATTCTGTAAACATGTTTTCTTATGCTGGCAAAATTGCTCCATTCTGTTATCACTTACTACTTAACAGACAAATTATCCTGAAAAGAGAATGTTTTCCTCTAAGAAATCCCTATGCCCAGGGACCGTGCACACCCTGGGACTCAAACACGGATTCTGCCTCCTCTGTCTTAAGAGGGACATAAGTCACTCTGTCCTGCTACACTCTCCAGTTCCCCAGAGAATCACACCTCTTTCAGAATGCAAATTGGCCAAACCAATTTTTTCATGAATACTCTTGCTGTTTCTTCCTTCCAAATCATCTCTAGGACCACTACTCTCCATGCTTACACTCAAAGCTGTTTAATTTTAGCTCCACAGGGCTGGCTGGTTAGTGCAGTTGATTGAAGCATGCGTGAAGCTGATAACACCAAGGTCCAGGGTTTGATCTCAGAACTGGCCAGCCACCAACACAAAACAAAGAGAAATAATTTTTGCTCCACAACAAGTAAGCACACATCTTCAAGGTGGAGCCCTCTGGGCTAAGCCCTCAAGGGCAGCGGTGTGTTTTAACTCGTCCTTGCGTCCAGCATACCAAGGGTGGGAGCCGAATTCTGTGGCACTGGACAGAACTGGAACTTAGGAGAGTCTTGTTCTGTCACCATGATAATGAATTATCAAATATCTGAGCACTTAAATAGTCAAATGGGC
>NW_007735629.1:45413-48238 GCF_000696425.1 Galeopterus variegatus
TTGTTCTGTCACCATGATAATGAATTATCAAATATCTGAGCACTTAAATAGTCAAATGGGCCAGAACTATAGGATAATTGTAATGTGTTATTAAAAGATGAAGAAGAGAGACTGAATAAAAGCAAGGACCATGCTGCATCATATGGAGGGAAATGAGGGAAACACAGAAAAGCGAACTCGGAGAAAGGGCGGCGGGAAACAAGAAGGGCAAAGGGAAAGATTAGGATGACAAGGGGCAGGGAAGAGACCAGAGCACGTGTGAGTCCCCTGCTGTAACCACTAAGCAACTTTGGATACAATTTCACCACAAACAGCCTGATGTCTAAGCACTTCAAACCGTTCTCTCCGTTATACCAGGATGGCCAAAAATATGCTAATCTAAAAACCTGAGAACAGTTCATTTGTTCAACAAATACTTATTGAGTATCTACTACGTGTCAGGCACGGTTCTGGGTGACCCAGCTCCATTAATGAATGAAATAGACAAAATCTCTGTCCTGTGTAGCTCACGTGCTAATAGGAGGAGACAGGCAATAAACAATAAACCAGTCAGTGACGTAAAATACTACAAGACGACAGGTTAATGAATGAAATAGACAAAATCTCTGTCCTGTGTAGCTCACGTGCTAGTAGGAGGAGACAGGCAATAAACAATAAACCAGTCAGTGACGTAAAATACTACAAGACGACAGGTGTGTGGAGGAGGAAAAGGCCAGCAAGGGTGTCATCATTTTCAACAGGGTGGTCAGTGGAGGCATCTCTGAGAAGATGTCTGAAAATTACTTGAAGGATGCAGCTCCTAGAGAGAAAAGTGCTCCTGGCAGAGCGCAAAGGCCCTGAGGAAGGACCGGCATGGTGTGTCTGGGAAATATCAGGAGGTGAGGGAGGCTGCAGTGGACTAAGGGACAGAGTGGCAGGAGACTACACAGGGCCCTGCAAGCCAGAGCAAGGACTGTGGCCTTAACTCTGAAAGGAATAATCACTAGAAAGTTCTGACCAAAGGAATGACATGACACTTTTGAAGGGTTTGGTCTGGCTGCTGTGTGGAGGTGGCAGGCGAGGTGCCAGGGTGCTGAAGGGAGACCAGACAGGAGCTGTGACAGCTGTCTGGGTGAGAACTGTCTGGGTGAGACGTGATGGTGGCTTGGACCAGGGTCGTAGGAGTAGAGGCAGTGACAAGTAGTGGATTTTGAACATAATTTGAAGATAGAGCTAACAGGGTTTGCTGAGCAACTGAATATGGGATGTGAGAGAAAGGGAAGAATCAAAGACGATGCCAAGGTTTTTTGGTGATAGAGACTAAAATTGTAGAGTTGCCATTAACTGTGATGGGAAAGCTTGAGATGTCTACCGAAATCCCAGTGGAGAAGTCAAGCAGATGGTTGGATACCTGAGTCTGGAGTTCAGGGGAGAGGTTCAGGCTGGAGATGTAAATTGAGGAACTGTCAAAATGTAAATGGTATTTAAAGCCATGAGACAGAATGAGCTCTTCAAGGGAAAGCATGCAGACGGGATGAGGCCCAAGGACTGAGCCTTAGAGTACTCCATGGCTGAGAGGTGAGGCAAACCAGGAAGAAGACTGAGACGAAACAGCTGGCGTGGTGAGAAGAAAACCAGAAGAGCACCGTGCCCTGGCAAGTGCACACAGTGCTTCAAGCAGGAGGAAGTCCTGAGGTCGAATGCTGCTGATAGTTACGGAGAATCGACTATTGGATTTGGCAAAGTGGAAGTCAGTGGTGATCCTAACAAGAACAGTTCCTAGTGAAGTGGTGGGTGGGAAGAAAGCCTGACTGAAGTGGGCTCAAGAGAAACTAGGAGAAGAGGATGGTAAACACAAGCATCTCAGAGGAGTTTTGCTGTTAAGGGAGGAGGAAAAGAGCAGAAGCTAAAGGGGAAATGGGGTCGAGAGCGTTTTGATGTTGTTGTTGTTGTTTTTCTATGGAAGAAATAATAGTACCTATGCCGGTGGGAAGGATCCAGCAGACAGCAGAAGCCAGTGGCTACAGGGATGACCTCAAGTCAGTGGCAGAAGATAGCACTTAGTGTACAAGTGGAGGACTGGCCCGAGACAGGTGCACCCACAGTTCATGCACAATAACAGGGGGACGACAGAGCGCACGAATAACAAATGCTAGTGTTAGTTAATGTGGTCGCAAAGCTTGTGAAAGTTATAGAAACCTGACGAGAGAGGAGGTATGTGATGACTGTCCAGAAGAGTGGGCACGTGAGTGGACTAGGGAAATGTAACAGGATAGCCAGATAGCACGAAGGGCCTACATGAGGTCAGTGGCCATGAATTTAAGGTGTCTTCCCCCAGTAATATGCAGCTGCAGGGCTGTAGGAACAGGCCAGTCAATATGCTGGATTTAACAAGGGCTGACATTTTGCCGAGTGAGGGAAGGCATTTGAGAAAGGAACAGTAGACCGAGGGTGCATGGCTGACAACAGTGTGTCTACTTTCCTGTACTCTACATTCCTACACACCATATTTTACTAATGACGATCTTGATTAGAAAATCATCAGGAGACCAGAAAGGGACCAAAAACGTACTGACTGCCTCCTCGGGGACAGGTTCTTCGCTGATGCCCCTAAGAGACCCTCCAGTGCTGCAGACCTTTTCAACACGAGCTCGTGCTCTACAGACAGACTGTGAGCGCCTTCAGAGTAGAATTTCCTCTCCTTCGCTTTCGCATCACCGACGTGTGGCCCAGGGCTTTGTACACGGTAGACGTCCAACAACGACGACGGAGGAAGCCAGACAACAGAGCTGCAGGAGGAGGTGACAGGGCCGTGGAGGGCAGGACGGTAACGACTGCCTGTCAAG
>NW_007735629.1:50923-52419 GCF_000696425.1 Galeopterus variegatus
TGGAGCTGAGACCTGGATAGGGTGAGATTTGGGGAGATCTCAGAGATAAGTTAATTTGACACGCTAGTTTGTAGACCTAGTAAAGTAAGGTCTAGACAAATTGTAACTTGTCCATTGATTTCAGAACTCTGGTTCTGTGCCCTTCCTACCAAAGCTAAGTCTCAGATGTTGCAATCATCTCATATTAAACAGAGCACATAAATGTGCTCTCTACAGTCTAAGATGTGTGTTGTAGTTCAAACACATGCAATTTTAGTAATTGTTCCAAAAATACTTTCTTAAGCATGTAATAAATAATAACAGTGAGTTTATGTGATTTTTTTTTTTTNGGGTCTAATCTGCATGCCTTCTGATGGGTGGCGTGTGTGATCCCCTAAGACAGCTGCCAGTGACTGTAGGAGGAAAGACAGCTGCTGGCGGGACCTGACCAGTGTGAAGATAGCACATCTGCAGTGGCGGGCCCAGCCGCGCACACCGCCAGCCAAGGGAATCCAGGTCCCAGGGAACAGCATAATCCTTCGTGGGCTGAGCTCCCCCTGCCCTGCCATCCGCTGCAGAGGTGACAGGCATGACAGCCCCTGGTGCCAGTGTCTCAGCCTTAGTTTACCTGTTGTCTGCCCCCTTAATTTTTTCTCCTCCAAGAAATGTTTACATTTCACTTTTTAAAAAAATTTCAAATGTGTGTATAACCACAAACATCTCTCTGGTTCTCCTCTGGAGAAAATAATCTCCCTCTTCTTAAAAAATGAATACTGTATTGTGCATATTTATAAAATAAAAGCAAATTTTTTTCTTGTTACTTTGGCTCTATTTTTAATTTGCAATTGTGGGAGGAAGTAATGAACAGAAGTTTTTTTCCCAATTTTTTCCCCCAGTTGTCTAATTGTACAGTCATAAACACTTTATGCATTCCTGTTTTTGATGCTGAAGAGGGTGTTGTTTTTATCCCCATTTTACCTAAGGGGAAACTGAGGCAAAGCGGAGTTAAGCAAGGTTAAACAGTAAAGAGGACGGCCAGGATTTGAACCTGACTTCATGGCCTCTTGTGTATTAATATAATTTCTTACTAATATTCACGATAAAGTCCTGTACCCTTAAGCTTTGTTGAAAGTTAGATTCTTAAATAACTTCTAGAATCTCGTGTTTGCCGTATAGACAAGGATGCTTCACTGACCTGGCATTTTGGAGTGTGGAGCTAGAATGGACCTGTTCTTACATTGAAGAGCCATTTGTGTGCCTGCTGGACGCTGCTCCAAGTTGTAGACGCTGGAGATGCAGCCCGGTTGACCGTGTTCCTCGTGGAGCCCGTGTGCTGGGGAGGGGGAAATGAACACATGATAGGCTCAGGGGGCCCTGTCTTGAAGAATAAAGCACACAGAGGCATAAAGGGTATTGTGGAGGCGCTGTGCTGAGAGGTGGCAGGGGAAGGTGGCACTGGAGCTGAGACCTGGATAGGGTGAGATTTGGGGAGATCTCAGAGATAAGTTAATTTGACA
>NW_007735629.1:53921-55066 GCF_000696425.1 Galeopterus variegatus
ACCTTTCAAAAGGTCTGCATACTGCTAAGCGTGTTTGGCTTTGGCTGAAAAGGGTTCATTTTTTTTTTTTTTGCCACAGGGAGAGGGCAAAAGATATGTGTCCTGGTGTTAGGACCTACGGGGAGCATGACTACAGGAAAGTGGCAGGGCCCTCGTATAAACTGTTGATGAAGTCTCTCCAGGAGGTGAGGGGGTGGCCTGGCTGCACCCCAATTCCCCATGAATTCTTGACCATCTTTTCAAGTTTCTCCCTTTCACACTATTGTTCTAAAGAGGCCAGTTTGCTTGAGCCCATCTTATCTTGCAGGTAGAGTAAGTACAAGATTTATCAAAGTAGCAGAATTTTAATACTTTTAACTTTGGGTGAATACTTCCCAACATTTTTTCTTTATCTGTTTAGTTTTTTTTTTTAAATGTGGACTGCTTCACGAATTTGCGTGTCATCCTTGCGCACGGGCCATGCTAATCCTCTCTGTATCATTACAATTTTAATATATGTGCTGCCAAAGCAAGTGCTGTCTAATTTTTGCTTTTTATTGAAATACAACCTATATGCAGAAGAGCGCATATGGTGCAAGTGTATATAGCTCAGTGAATTTTCATCAACTGAACAACTGGTGTCACTGGAAAGAACCAGAATCAATGACTGTTTGTTTCTAAGCTTGCTAGTAAAGTCTCCCTTGATGCTAACACTGGTTTCATTTGGGAAATATTTTGTCTGGCTTTATGTCTGATTCAGATGGCCTGTGCTTTGCCCAGGACCTTCTCTGCACGTAAAGACCAGTCGACTTCTCTTGTGACTTTTCCCTGCCTGTGTCTGGGACACTGTGGTGACTCCCATGTCCCCTTGTCACCAATCATTTCACGTCTCTGCCTAGATGATCTTCAGCATTCCCCGTAGAGTTGATGTGTTTGACAGTATGTGTGGGTTTATGAGAAAGTTTCTAATGCGTCTTCATCTAGTTTATGACCTGCGAGGCTACGTAACTCACCCTCTGGGTAAGGCCTGGCCGGGCAGTCTGTGGTGTGGCACCTTGCGTCTTTCTGTCCAGCTCTTGTAACTGGCTTCTGTGCCTCTTTTTCTATCCTGTGCAGCTAACTCCTTTTCTTTCTGTTTTATACATTCTTTATATGTATTAATACTT
>NW_007735629.1:55402-56375 GCF_000696425.1 Galeopterus variegatus
AGTCCTCAGTGGGCAGTCTCTATTTTCAAGTTGTTTTACAATAACTTGTACATCTCAAATACTGATGTATAAGGTCTCAGTAGCATAAATGAAACATATAAATTCTTCAGAGAATTTTTCCTGTTATTGCATCCTAAAGGAAGTTGACCACTTGGGGCCACAGGGCACTGTAGCAGCCGGTGTCCTCAACGGTGGTTGTCCTCTGAGTGCAGAAACTGATGAGGACAAAAGGCACTACGGTTAGATGCCACAGAGCAGCCGCTTGGCCTCCAGCCTGTACCCCGCCACACCGATTGTCTCCTCTTCTCAGGTTGCCCTCACCTGGGACCAGTCAGTGTCTGGCACTTAGCTGGCACGTTCTAGCCCATCCACGGGAAGAGCCCAGGCACCCCTGTTTCCAGGTAGCGCAGCATCCCACCTGCCAGGATCAGAGCTCGGTGGCAGGTGCTGGGTGCAGCCCGGCAGCTGTTCACTCCCTGTACGCTGGCATGCAGTGGGGTTGTGCTTCACAAGTGTTTGGTTTTTTGTGTGTAGACATGCATGTGTGACAGATACGTGCCACTTCCGGTGCCGCCACCCCCTCCCCTGGAGGCACTGACCCTCTTGTTACATGACTGAGAGGGACGCCGGCAGGACAGACCTCCATGCTGCCCGCCGCTGGATGGTGGACTTTGCCTGTGTCCTGCTGCAGTGGCTGTGCAGTGGCTGTGCAGTGGCGCTGCCGTGGCGCTGCCTCCTGGCCCAGCTCCCCCGTGCCCTGACCCTCAGTCCCCCTTGTCTCCCGTCAGCATAGCTGTGGTCGTAACAGCTCCTACCTTGAGAAGACAGGACAGGACCCCACGGCCCTCCAGCCACCGCCCTGCCTTTCTGCCTTCTTTGATAGCAGAGTTCCTCGGGGCAGGTGTTCACGTGCACTGTCTCCGCTCCTCCGTGCCCTCTAGAACTTTCTGCCGTCAGCTTTCGTCCTCGTGAT
>NW_007735629.1:57381-58462 GCF_000696425.1 Galeopterus variegatus
CACTGTCTCCGCTCCTCCGTGCCCTCTAGAACTTTCTGCCGTCAGCTTTCGTCCTCGTGATCGCACCAGACCTGCTCTCCTTGGAGGTGTGAGGTTTGGGAGGGGAGGAGAGAAGCTGGAAGACGTGGCTGTACTGAACTGCTCACTACTAGGACTGGCTCTGGGCCACGATGACTTGGGATAAACACACCGAGTCCTCCATGGATGTGGCGAGGCCCAGCCTGCTGTGTCTTCGTCCCGTGACCTTCAGCTCATTCATCTGCGTGGAGCTTGTTTCCCTGTGTACAGTGGCCGTGAGGTGCGGCATGTTCTGCACACCTCAGAGGGGAGAGGACCCAAGAAATAATGTTTGTGAGAGCGTCTGACAGCTGCGAGGTACCGTGAAGGCCACAGTCAGCCTGCGGGAAGCAGGAGGGACAGACAGAATCGACAGCAGCGTCTGCCTGCGAACATTCCGCACTTGTTTCCTGTGACCTGGGCTTTGTGCCCTTCGTCCTCTCCATGGCCCTGCGGGTGTGGGCTGGTGGCTGCTCCTGCGTTACAGATGAGGGGGAACCGAGGCTGAGACGTGATAAAGGACTTGCCCAGAGTCAGACCCGGGGGCATTTGGTCCGTGCCCCCTGCCGGTGTCCCAGGGCCTCCAGTCCAGTGAAATTTGAAGTTGGGGAAACACTGGTAAAGTTCAAACAATTGACCGGCAAACCTGAGCAAGAAAAGAGAGAAGAAACAAATATTTGAATTTAGGAACAGGGAAGTAAAGTGGAATGTGCAAATCATTATAATAATTCTGTGTATGGCTTTACAGCCCAGATGGAGAACATTTCATAGAAATGGGAAGTTCTTTTAAAAAGGGGGAATTACCAAGTCAGTTCCTGTGTTGTCTCTTAAATGTCTTGTCCCCACCAGGGCCAGCTTTTTTCTTCTCATTACACGTAAGCGTCCTAAGCTTTCTTGGAGACCTTCCTACATTCCCGGCTTAATCATCCGCCCTGAGTTAATGGTTATCAGATCCATGTCTGTTTATTTCCCTCTGGGACTGTTCTTACTCTCCGACCAGTTTCTTTTTTCTTTTTCTTTCTTT
>NW_007735629.1:59960-63380 GCF_000696425.1 Galeopterus variegatus
CAAATATTTTCTCCCACTCTGTTGGTTGTCTTTTAACTCTGCTAATTGTTTCTTTTGCTGTTCAGCAGCTTTTTAGTTTGATATAGTCCTATTTGTTTATTTTTCATTTGGTTGCCCGTGCTTTGGGGGTCATATTCATGACGTCTGTGTCCAGTCCTACTTCCTGAAGTGTTTCTCCTATGTTTTCTTTAAGAAGTTTTATTGTTTCAGGGTGTATATTTAATTCTTTAATCCATTTTGAGTTGATTTTAGTGTATGGTGAGAGGTACGGGTCTAATTTCATTCTCCTGCATGTTGATGTCCAGTTCTCCCAGCACCATTTGCTGAAGAGGCCAGTTTCTGTCGATGGCACCGTCTTTCCTAGCTGCATGGGCTTGTGCCTTCTCCCTGTCTCCACGCCTCGTGTGTCCTTTCCACTTTGTAATCTCTTCAGATGCTGACCCTCCAGCCCCACCCCATGGCCTCTGCCTTTGTTCAGACTTTCCCATTTCTTAAGTGCCCTGGCTGCACTGTCCCCTGTCCCTGCCATCCCCTGACACGGCTGTCAGTGCTGTTTCTGCTCACTCCTCCCCTGGCCTCTTAGTGCTGCAGAAGGAAGGGGGCAAGTGAGCTAGATACTGCACTTGAGACATGAGAAGAGGAAATCAAGGCACTGGAGGGACTGAATGGAGCAGAGCCCGGGTAGAGCAGCCATGGGGCCGACGAATGGACCCAGAGGCAGTTCTTTAAAGAAGAGTAAATGAGGAGTTCTGGAGATCCTTCTAGCAGCAGCGTGAATGTACTTAACACTGCTGAACTCTACACCTGAACATGGCTGAGATGGTAAATGTTATGCATGCTTTTCACCACAATTAAAAAAAAAACACACACACGAAAAGAAATTCTTAAGCTTAAAAAAAAAAGAATAAAATAGATAAACCTGGTAAAGCTAATGAGTACAGAGGAGAGAGATGTGGTGTTCGTTGTGAAGGAGGGACAGGTGCACAGGAGCAATGGCTGTCAGCACTGAGACAACCGTGCAGAAATCCCTGCTGATAGTTAAAATCCGAAGCAAACAAGAAATGTTCAGAGGTGATACAGGAGAAAGGTAAGATTCTGTGATTGTGTGGAGACCACTGCTGCTGTCATCAGCGTAAATTTTACGTGTAAACCTAAGCAAGGAGGAAAACCTACGTTTTTCTTATCCAAGGGAATCTGTACTATTTAAATACAGCTGATTGGACTGTAATTATTCATTATATTAAGTAATTATCTAGTAGAATTATTTATGATAGTAAAATAATTGAGGCCATCGTGAGTTAAATATTTTTAGGTTAAAGAAAAGCTTAACCTGGGCCGGCCCAGTGGCGCACTCGGTAGAGTGCGGCGCTTGGGAGCGCGGCGGCTCTCCCGCCGAGGGTTCGGATCCCATATAGAGACCGGTCCGCTCACTGGTTGAGTGCGGTGCGGGTACGACACCGAGGGTTGCGATCCCGTTGCCGGTCGTGGTACGGGCGTGAGACCGAGGGTTGCGATCCCGTTACCGGTCACGAAAAAAGACAAAAAGAAAAAAAAAAAAAGAAAGAAAAACTTAACCTCCTGCTCCAAATAACTGTAGTTACAGCTCTAACAATTGCTTTTCTATCACAGATCTTACCAAACTAGCAAAAAACACTGATGCCAATCTGATATAGTCGGGACAAAACAGAAAGCTACATTCCTAGCATCAAAAATGCTAAGTAAGGGCTGGCCCAGTTGTGCGCTGGAGAGTGCGCCGCTTGGGAGCGCGGCGGCGCTCCCGCCGAGGGTTTGGATCCCATGTGGAGACTGGTTCCTGCTCACTGGCTGAGCGCGGTGCAGGCGCGACACCGAGGGTTGCGATCCCGTTACCAGTCAGTAAAAAAGACAAAAAGGAAAAAAAAAAAGCTAAGTAAAATATTAGTCAACTGAAGCCAGAAAGCAATGAAAAGAATAATCTTTCTCTATCCATTAGAGTCTGTTCTAGAATTAAAAATGGTTTAACTTTTTTCTTTGTTTTTATAGCAGATTTAGTTTTAGTTTTAAAGAGAAATTGGGCAGGAATTATAGATAGTTCCCATAAATACAGTTTCTCCTGTTATTGACATGTTACATTAGTGTGGTTCATGTGTTACAATTATGGATCAATGTTGATATGATTATTAATTTTATATTAGGGTTCCCCCTTTGTGTTGTACCGTTCTGTGGGTTTTCCCAAATGCATAGTGTTGTGTGTTCACCACTACAGTATCATACAGAACAGTTTTGCTGCCCCCCAAATCCTCTGTGCCCCACCTGCTCCTTCTTTTCTCCCTCCCTCCGTTAAAAAATTTAGTTAATGACCGTAATAGGTCCAAGGAGAAAAATCATATAATCTTAAAGAAATCTCAAAAGGTACTTGATAAAGTTCAGCACGTTTTCCTGATTTAAAGTTTCTGGTGAAATAAAGAATAGGAGAAATACCTTCTTTACATGATAAAATACATCGGTCTCAACCCATAGTCAACACAGAGCAGCTTTCCACTGGAAAGGTTGATAAATGTTAAATGAAAAGGTTTTGTTAAGGAAAGAAGTTAAGGAAATTCTGGGTTATTAAGTGAAGTGTTAAAGTCAGGGATAGCGGGGTGCCTGTCAACACTAGTACCGAGCACTGTTTCATCAATATAATAAATGAGCGTACATGTTAAAAAGACCTTGATAAAGTCACATGTAGATGATAGTTATTTTTTTTTTTTGTCTTTTTTTCCGTGTCCGGCAACGGATCGCAACCCTCAGTGTCGCCCCCGTACCGGACCGGGACCAGCAACGGGATCGCAACCCTCGGTGTTGCTCCCGCGCCTCGCTCAGCCAGTGAGCGGGAACCGGTTTGTACGTGGGATCCGAACCCTCGGCGGGAGCGCCACCGCGCTTCCCAAGCGGCGCACTATAGCAGTGCGCCACCGGGCCGGCCCCTAGATGATAGTTATTGATGGAATAAATGGAGATGTTACTCGAGCTCTTAAGAGTTCAGTGATGTGGGCAGATAAAATATTTAGCTCTGGCCACTTGGAAGAGTTACACCAGGCTGGTGTCTCTGCCTGGACCTCTCTCCCGGGGCTGTAACCCCCTCCCATCCCCCGGGGACCTTCCCCAGGGCAGCCCTTCAGCCCCTCCAGACCTTCCTCAGTCATTCGCGGGGCACAGACCCCAGAACCAGACTGCCTGGGTTCAAGTCCCACCCCTCCACCTTGCTAGTGCATGGCTTGGGCAGATCACTGCAAGCACTTCTGCCTCATTTTCCTCATCCTTAAAATGGGGATTAGAAGGTGCCTGTATGTGGTAACTGCTTAAGTATCGCCGGCCATCCGTATCTAAGAGCTGCACCTGCAGATTCAACCAGCCATGGGTGGAAAATATTCAGGGGGAAAACATGAATGGTCGTGC
>NW_007735629.1:64342-69458 GCF_000696425.1 Galeopterus variegatus
CAGCCAGTGAGCGGGAGCCGGTCTGTATGTGGGATCCGAACCCTCGGACGGGAGCGCCACCGCGCTTCCCAAGCAGCGCACTGTAGCAGTGCGCCACCGGGCCGGCCCCTAGATGATAGTTATTGATGGAATAAATGGAGATGTTACTCGAGCTCTTAAGAGTTCAGTGATGTGGGCAGATAAAATATTTAGCTCTGGCCACTTGGAAGAGTTACACCAGGCTGGTGTCTCTGCCTGGACCTCTCTCCCGGGGCTGTAACCCCCTCCCATCCCCCGGGGACCTTCCCCAGGGCAGCCCTTCAGCCCCTCCAGACCTTCCTCAGTCATTCGCGGGGCACAGACCCCAGAACCAGACTGCCTGGGTTCAAGTCCCACCCCTCCACCTTGCTAGTGCATGGCTTGGGCAGATCACTGCAAGCACTTCTGCCTCATTTTCCTCATCCTTAAAATGGGGATTAGAAGGTGCCTGTATGTGGTAACTGCTTAAGTATCGCCGGCCATCCGTATCTAAGAGCTGCACCTGCAGATTCAACCAGCCATGGGTGGAAAATATTCAGGGGGAAAACATGAATGGTCGTGCCTGTACTGAACACGCACGGACTTTTTTCCTGGCCATCATTCCCTGAGCAATACAGTAGAACAGCTATTTACACAGCATTTACATTGTATTAGGTATTGTAAGTGATCTAGAGATGATTTAAAGTACACGGGAGGATGTGTGTAGGTTGTATGCAAATTCTACACCATTTCATATCAAGGACTTGAGTATCTGTGGATTTTAGTACCTGCAGGGTGCCCTGGAACCAGTCTCCCGTGGACACCGAGGACAACTGTCTTTTTTTTTTTTTTTTCCTTCCTTTTTTTGTCTTTTTTCGTGACTGGCAATGGATCGCAACCCTCAGTGTCGTGCCCGTACCGGACCGGGACCGGCAACGGGATCGCAACCCTCGGTGTTGCGCCCGCACCTCGCTCAGCCAGTGAGCGGCCGGTCTGTATGTGGGATCCGAACCCTCGGCGGGAGCGCCACCGCGCTCCCATGTGGCGCACTGTAGCAGTGTGCCACTGGGCCGGCCCCGAGGACAACTGTCTTAGTGATGTGTTACTTACCTGCTCAGGAAACCGTCCCTGACCAGGCCACTCTTGCGATTATGCTCTCATGTACTCTCACGCTGTTGTTAGTTTGCATTGCTTGGTGTGACCCCGATTGCTCTCAATTTCCCCCACTGAACCGTCATCTCTGTATACCGGACAAGGGACCTTTCTGGTTTTGCTGACCATTGAGGCTAACACGGTGACTGGAACATAGTAAATGCTCAACAAATATGTGTTGAATCGATTATCAACCAATGTTTAAAAAAATCACAACAAACGTGTAAATCCTATATAAAAATTATAAAATTTCACAAAGGTTAATGAAAGGATACATAGATTAAATTTTGTAAAGAAGTATTCCTCCCCTCATTAATCTACACTTTTCATGCAACTCTAATAAAAATCATAGAGGGATTATTTTTGTTTTGTTTTGGAACCTTAACAAAATGAAGTTTATCTGGAGAAAGAATGTTTATACTAGTAGGCAAGAAATTTGTGAAAAAAAATTGACAGCTTTGCTTTACATTAAATGCATGCGTTTCTTGTGAGGGTATGTAATTGAAACAATGTGATATGAAGTCAAAGAGATCATTTTAAGAGATTAGAAAGTCTGGAAACAAAAAAGCATGTTCATCGTAGGAGATTAAAATTTTATTTGAAATTTTAAATTAAAAATGATGTAACTTTAAATAATGTAGAAGAAAATTTAATCATATGGGAAAATGTTTATGTTGTTATGTTAAAGGGTCAGTTACAAAGCATGTATCTCATTCGGTTCTTACAACCCAATGATAAGAGGAGCCAACGTTTTTTGAGCTCCTTTTGTGTACTAGAAACTGTACCATTTGCTGTACACATACGAGTATTTCCTTATTTAAATCTCTTCAACCACCCCTGAGAAGTAGCTACTATTATTGACTCTGTTTTGCAAATGAACCTGAAAATTGAGTGGCCAAGAGCTAGTAAGTAGAGGCAGACACTAATAATTCAAAGCCAGGTCTTCTGATTTCAGAATTATCACTGTTAGTTACATATGCCAGAAATTTCACAGTGGTTCGTGGTGAATGGTGCTATTCTAAGTCACTTTTATTAATGTTTTGTGAATTTCTGTATTTTCCATGTTTTCTACAGTGAACATGGATTACTACTGTAATTGAAAAAAAAAAGTCCATGTAGAGATTGGACAATTATGTACCAGAACTATCATAGAAGTTGGATTTAAATAATCTTACAGATTTCTTTTAAAAAAAATAAATCTAGAAACAGATGCTAGTGACTATAATGTTTGATCAAGGTGGCATTCAAATGGATAATTAATTAAATAAGTGGTACAGGGATGAACGACTACCCATTTGGAATATAGATGATTAGAAATTCTTCTCAATATCTTATGCCAGAATAGATTCAGATGACTTAAAAATGAGCAAAGGATTGGCCGGCCCGGTGGCGCACTGGATAAGTGCGCCGCTTGGGAAGCGTGGCGGCGCTCCCACCCGAGGGTTCGGATCCCACATACGGACCGGTTCCCGCTCACTGGCTGAGTGAGGCGCGGGAGCAACACCGAGGGTTGCAATCCCATTGCCGGTCCCCGGTCCGGTACGGGGGCAACACTGAGGGTTGCGATCCGTTGCCGGACATGGAAAAAGACAAAAAAAAAAAAAAAAAAATGAGCAAAGGAGGCCTGGCTCCATGGTTCACTTGGGAGAGTGCAGCGCTGGTAGCACCGAGGCCGTGGGTTTGGATCCTATATAGGGATGGCTGGTGTGCTTGCAGGCTGAGTGTGGTGCAGACAACACCGTGCCAAGGGTTGCGATCACGTTACCGGTCAGAAAAAAAAAAAATGAGTAAAGGACATAAGTGACTTACAAAAGAAGATACAGATGGCTAATAAGCCAGAAGTTTAACTTTACTAGTTTTGTTTCCAGATTGGAAAAGATCAAAAGAATGTCAGTGACCCAAGTGGAGGGAAGTAGACTTTCTGGAACAAACCGCTGGTGGGAATGAAATTGTTACTACGCACTGGGAAGGAAATAGGACAGCATGTACGGAAAGACTTAAAATTGTGAACCCTCTTTGACTCAACAACTGTATTTGTTGGAATTTATCCCAATTGGATAAACTTGCAAAAACGTAGATCAAGGATACTCATTGAAATACTGTTTATATTAAGGAAAAAAGTAGGTGCATCCTGTGGATTCAGCGACGGGGTATGCTTAAATTCCATACTATGGAGTGCTGTGCGGATACTTAAAATTATGTAGATGTGTGTTTATTGAAGCAGAGGTGGACTCCACCAAGGAGAGAGGTCGTTAGAATAGAAAGAATGAGGCAGTGTTTGTGTACGCAGTGCTTTGCGTGGTGCCTGGCACGTGGTAAGTCTTCACATGTTAGCTTAAAAAAGGGAGGACAAACAGGTCGTAGATTAGTGTATTTCAAAAATATCCTTCATCGAGTCATTGTCCTAAAACCACCCACCAAAAATCATGACTAAAGCCTTCCTCCGGGGTTTAGGCGAGACTTTCTCCAGCCTCCTGCTCATCTCTGACCCTCACACTTATTTTCCCACATGGGCTCCCTGCTCTGGCTGGTTTTCTGACCGCCCGGCTGCATTTTTTTCTTGCCTTTGTACCTTTGTGTAGCCCACTCATTCTACCTGGAACATCCTTTCTGAACCCCAGTGTGAATCATCCATCCTTATAAACCCTGTGTCCTGTTCCCGATGGTTGAAGCGTCACACAGGAGAAGTGAGCTACAGTGTAAGTTCCCTGAGGACACATATTGATTTTGATATCACTTTATATTCTGTTCTCTCCCCCAGATGGTTCCGTGAACATAGTTGATGCTCTTTAATGACTCCTGAGTTAGAATGCATCTTTTTTTGAAATAATTTAACGAGGTGATATTCGCATAATGTAAAATTAACCATTTTAAAGTGAACAATTCAGTGACATTTAGTAGATTCACAGTGTTGTGGAGCTACTGCAAAACATTTCCATCACTCCAAAGTAAACCCCCTTATCCACTGAGCAGCTTCCCCCCGTGCTCCCTTCCCTGTCCCCAGCGACCACCCATCTGCCTTCTGTCTCTATGAATTTGCTTGTTCTGGACGTTTTATATAAGTGGCCTCATATAATATGTGACCTTTCGTGCCTGACTTCTTTATGTAGAGTAATGTCTTGGAGTAGGTTCTTCTGCGTTGTAATACGGGTCAGTGCTTCATTCTTTTTATGGCTGGGTGACGTGTCACGTGTGCACGTACTGCGATTTGTTTATGCATTCTTCTGCTGATGGACGTGTGTGCTGTTTCCACCTCTCGGCTGTGGGGAGTGGTGCTGCTGTGGACGTGTGTACAGTACTTGTTTTAGTCCCAGTGTTCCGTCTCTTTGGACGTGTACACAGGAGTAGAATTGCTGCGTCACGTGGTAATTCTGTTTAGCTTTTTGAGGAACTGCCCGCCTGTTTCCCACACGGCTGCCCTGTTTTATGTCCCCACCAGCAGTGCGCAGGGGTTCCAGTTTCTCCGTGTCCTCACCGACACTTGCTATTTCTGTTTTCTTGACTACAGTCATCCTACTAGGTGGGAAGAGGCAGCTCGTTATGGTTAGATTTGCATTTCCTTGGTTCTGTTCTCCCTTTTGTGATTTTTTTTTTAAACCTATGGTAAATGCTGCCGGATAGGAGATGTCAGACCGGAAGGTCTTAACAATTACACATTGCTTCTGTGCGGGTAGTGGGACGAGCGTGGAACTGTTATTTCTGCCCCGTTGCCTTTGCGTAAGTTACAAACGCTCTAAGCCTTCTTGTACCATCTGGGAAGCTAACTGGCTTTGCCCGTTTCCAGAGCGAATGGCTGTGGGGACCCTTGTTGATGGACATGTGAGGTACTTGCACGCTGTAGAGCGTCGCAGTTGTGAAGGTGGAGGGGAGGATGCCTCTTCCGGTGTTTTTTACACTGGCCCCTGTTTTGGTCTTGTGGATTCTTACACTACAGTTCACGGTTGAGCACCTGAGAGCACAGACTTAA
>NW_007735629.1:69604-71867 GCF_000696425.1 Galeopterus variegatus
CCTTTTGTGATTTTTTTTTTAAACCTATGGTAAATGCTGCCGGATAGGAGATGTCAGACCGTAAGGTCTTAACAATTACACATTGCTTCTGTGCGGGTAGTGGGACGAGCGTGGAACTGTTATTTCTGCCCCGTTGCCTTTGCATAAGTTACAAACGCTCTAAGCCTTCTTGTACCATCTGGGAAGCTAACTGGCTTTGCCCGTTTCCAGAGCGAATGGCTGTGGGGACCCTTGTTGATGGACATGTGAGGTACTTGCACGCTGTAGAGCGTCGCAGTTGTGAAGGTGGAGGGGAGGATGCCTCTTCTGGTGTTTTTTACACTGGCCCCTGTTTTGGTCTTGTGGATTCTTACACTACAGTTCACGGTTGAGCACCTGAGAGCACAGACTTAAGCGGAGGACAGTAACGTCAAATGCTTGCTTTTCAGAGTCATCCTTTCTGAGCTTCCACGATTCAGACTGCGAACCCAGAGGGTCACCGCCCTGCGACTCCCTGCTCTCCCTCAACACTGAAAAGATTCTGGTATGCATCTTCTCTTCACGCTTTCTGTTCTTGTGACCTGAAGTACGGTGATGCTCGTTCCAGAAGGTAGAGGTCGCCTTTGTTTCCCTACTAGGAGTCTACGTGCATAAGATAAAGACGGGTCATCTGGTATTTGGTCACATTAAATTATTCCGACTTACGAGTCAGATGGTTCATCATTCTGGAGCAAGGACTTTCAATAAGTTCCAAGGAATAAGAGGAGATCATGGCTGACCCTTATTTCTTGGAGCCTTATGTCTTTTGAGGTATAGCATAATCTTGTTTTTCAGCCTTTGCCTGTGTGGGTGTCTTTTATAGCTGTATTTTTTTTTTTCCTTTTTGTCTTTTTTTTCGTGTCCGGCAACGGATCGCAACCCTCAGTNCTCATGTATTTCCTACTAGCTGCATTACCAGTTTAAGATGGCACTAACTAGTAATCTGTGGGAGGAAGCTCATCAGTCTTGGCCTTTCATTTTTCCTAAATTGAAAATTTGGGATGTAGACTATTTGTTTACTCATTCATTCTCCAGATATTTATTGTGCACCTGTTACATGCCACCATTGTGCTAGTTAAGTACTGGGAATACAGCGGTGAGCCAGACAGCCACCATCCCTGCTCCGTGACTCCTTCAGTCACCAACCAAGTAATTATGCAGATACACTTAGACGTGCAGTTGTGCACATCACACGGAGGAAAAGCAAAGGGTCAACATAATCTCCCCTAAGTTGGAGAGCATTCAGGAAGTGAAACGTAAGCAGGGGCGAGAAGGATGGGTTGGAATCAGTCTGCTCGTTATGTCGGGCTGTGCGTTTACGCTTGCTTGTCGAAGCTTCTCACCTCTGTCCGCAGAAGGTAACTACAGGTGCAGCGTTAGAAATGGGAGCCATTCCTTTCGATCAGGGATTTAATTTGTCTGTACCTTATGCTGTCTCTCTACTTCCTAATGTAACAAAAGCAATTTAAAATCAGATGCACTCTTTAGTGAGCTCTCGGTGTTGCCTGACAAATGATTTCTCCTTTTCCTGGGATTCCACTTCTNGAACCCTCGGCGGGAGCGCCGCCGCACTCACAAGCGGCGCACTGTAGCAGTGCGCCACCGGACCGGCCCCTATAGCTGTATTTTTTTTTTTATCAGTACCAACTAAACTGTGCAGGGGACCTCTCCACCTCAGGGCTGAGCACCTGGGCTAGGTAACACCTGTGTCTGCCTGTCCATGTTAGCACGTGTCTGCCCAGCTCCGTCCAGGTGGAAAGGTCGTCTCTGTTCACATTTAACCCTGTGAAGCTGAGTGTTCTTTCAGTGCCCAAGTTTAACATTTTTTCTCCGGGCCCTTTCTTTGGACATTCCCGTAGGAATCGTTTGTGTCTTTTGTTTAAAATTTCCTTCAGGATTCTATTTCTTTTCCAAAAGAGCTTTGCCTTTTCATGTTTTTCAGAATTGCTGAAGATGGATAGGTAGGAACTGCAAACTAGAGAAGGGTCAGCTGCTCTTACCTGGCTCGCTGCACAGCCGTCAGCCTGGTATATGGAAAAGCCTGTGAATTATACTGGTCCAGAACCAGAATGGGCTATGTCGTAAGATAGTGAGTTGGCTGTCAGTGTGTAGAAACTGGATAATCCCACCTTACACAGGCGGCTGGACTCTTGGAATTGAGAGGGTCCTTCTTAATGGTAGTAACTCATGTATTTCCTACTAGCTGCATTACCAGTTTAAGATGGCACTAACTAGTAATCTGTGG
>NW_007735629.1:72664-91130 GCF_000696425.1 Galeopterus variegatus
TCTGTCCGCAGAAGGTAACTACAGGTGCAGCGTTAGAAATGGGAGCCATTCCTTTCGATCAAGGATTTAATTTGTCTGTACCTTATGCTGTCTCTCTACTTCCTAATGTAACAAAAGCAATTTAAAATCAGATGCACTGTTTAGTGAGCTCTCGGTGTTGCCTGACAAATGATTTCTCCTTTTCCTGGGATTCCACTTCTCCGTATCTTTTTGCACAAAGGCTTGGCAAATGGTAGACTCCCATCAAAAACTAGATGAGATGAGAAGGCTTTTTAAGAGCAATATTTGTAGACTCTTGCTCTTGTCTCTAAGCAATTTATTTTTTCCAGCGTTGTTGAGGTTTAACTGTCAAATTAAAAAAGTATATATGTAAGGTGTTCAGTGTGATATTCTGATGTGCACATGCACTGTGAAGTGATTACCTTAATCAAGCTACCTAAGCGATGTATTAAGCGGAACAATCTTCTGCATCTGTGTGCTTGTCTGTAACCGTCTGACAATGGGAGGGACTCTACTCCGGTCACACCCAGACGTACATCGGCAGTGACACCCACAGGTGTCGTTACATCTGCTGCGTCTTGGAGAAGCCTCACGAGGTTCCCATGTGTGGATGCTCCCAGCTACATGACAGCAAGAAACAGCTGATTAAGAGTTTCTCTCTAGTCACTGAGGTTTTACTGAAGAGATGAAGGGTGGACATTCCAGGCTACTGGGATTTCCTGGTGTTTCATTTCATCCAGACTCCTGGGTGGGATGACGTGAGAATCGTGGACTTGCTGAGATGGGCCGCCCCGCTGGCCCACCTCTTTTCACTTGTGGTTTTAAGCAGGAAGCCTCACGAGGTTCCCATGTGTGGATGCTCCCAGCTACATGACAGAGCAAGAAACAACTGATTAAGAGTTTCTCTCTAGTCACTGAGGTTTTACTGAAGAGATAAAGGGTGGACATTCCAGGCTACTGGGATTTCCTGGTGTTTCATTTCATCCAGACTCCTGGGTGGGATGACGTGAGAACCGTGGACTTGCTGAGATGGGCCGCCCCGCTGGCCCACCTCTTTTCACTTGTGGTTTTAAGCAGTGACTTGTGTTTTAATACAGACTCGCTTATTTTTGACCTGTTTTATAGGCAAGCCAAATACTACTGTGTGTCTAAACAGTAGACTAGGTTTTGAGTGCAGAGGAGTAAAAGTGGGAAGACCTGTAATCCTATTACTTGGGTCAGTGAAGTGCCAAGATCACAGTCAGGGCTATTGAATAGCAATCCTTAGCGAAATACCACGTACATCAGTCACAGGCGTGTACCATTTATAATTGTCACCTATCACATATGCCGATGGGCATCCCTACTATCAACTAAGAAAAGAGGAATCCCAATAACTGGGTTCTGATCCTATGGATTTGTTCAAAGTGACAGAGTTAGTCTCTTACTGTCTTAGCGTTTCCTGTATATGTGTACGTGAGTTTTAGTCATATCTTAGTGAATTTGGTATGAAGTTATAATTTTAATGTGCGCCCCGTCGGATAAGTTCATCACCTCTTATTGGTGACAGTCAAATCTTTTGGTGAAATGGCAGATGTTTGTATTATCAGACCTGATTTGTCTCCAGAACACGATGGGGCCATCATTTGCATGGTGGAAAAATACTGCATGTAAAACCATTCCAATAGCCAAGCTAAATGACTTACTCTGTTTTTCCCAGGTTTCCGCTTCTGTCCTAGCGCCCCCGCTCCAGGTGCACGTGTGTGCACCTGCACGATTCTTCAGGGGCGTCTCCTACACTAAGTAGGACGGTTACATCCCCCACTTGCTGTGATCACTTAATACGGTGTCTTGTTTCTTGGTCAGATTTTGTTGGTCCTTTTATGTCATTCTCTCTGTACATCCTGTTGCTGTTATTTCTAAAATATTTTTTAGGGTTTGCAAAGCAATATTCTGTTATCAAGCCACATTGGAGGACCGATGACAGGAATGTGATCTTTGCAACATTGCTGAGGTCATTGAATAGTCTGAAAATGTGGAGAGAGCGTCGAAGCAGCAGAGGAGATTAATCCCTGTGGAGGAAGAGACGCTTTTTCTTGGAAACAGAGCGACCAGAGATAAAGGGAGGAAGCACATCGGTTACACCACAAACCGTTCTGACATACATAATTGAAAGGACTTAAAGCAAATATCTTCTTGTTTCCATTTAAATCAAATGTAGCTTTAATTTTTTAAAATACAGGTTTTTTTATGCAAGTTTTCCTTCATCTGTGATAAGCTAAAATGTATGTTTGGTTCTCTTTTTTCAGAGCCAGGCCAAGTCTATTGCAGAACAGAAGAGATTCCCGTTTGCTACAGACAACGACAGCACAAATGAGGAACTAGGTAAGACGTGCACCTGGAAGGTTGCTGTGGTATTTGCTGGGGATTCGTGATCTGATGTGGAGCAGGAGCCAGATGGGCCCAGAGACTGGCTCTGCAGTCGGAGCTGTCTGATCCAGCCCTGTTGGGGGTCCGTGTGTCATGTGTTTGGATGGAATGATTGCGAAGGACAGTTCCAGCTCCGTGTTTCTGTGGAAATTAATAATTACGTTAATGACTTCTCACGAGCAGTTAGCATTCATTAAAAGGTTGAGTGCTGTCATCGCACGTGGAAAGCAGAGAAGAGAAAGCAGAAGAGAATGTCAAAACATCTGCTTTAATCTGTGTAATAAAACAGCGACGCTGACATTTGTTTTACTCAGGAGACCAGTCAGTTATTAGTGGGCCTAGGAATGTGAGTGTAGAAAGATCGAATTTGTGGAAAGCGACAAGTGAGCCCAGTAGTTTGGTATGTGCGTGATGTGTTTTAGAACGGGCTGGCTTTGCGGGTGTTGGGTGTAGGGCATGCCCCTGTGGTGCCTGGTGAGCTGGCACTTGAGGGAGCAGGAACGTATCGAATGCAGGGTGGCAGAGTGGGGCACTGTCGCACCCGTTGCTGCGGGGCCAGCACCAGAGTGCCTGCAGGAGTTTTTTTCTGTCTACTTAGCCCATGATTATTCTGTCTTTGCCATGGCCACACCTGTTTTATATCAGGATTAAAGGAGCTTGTATCAGCTCCTTTCCTCTGTTAGTGCAGATAACAAGGAGCTGACTGTTTCTGAAAATGCCAATCACTTATCAGCGATATTAATCCTGAAGGCATCAGATTTGGTCTTTTCTGAAGTCCTTGGATTTTGTTCATTTATTAAATCATGAGTTAAAGGCCTGCCATGTGCCAGACCTGTCCTGTTCTCCAAGGATAGTCCCAGTAGACCCTGGGGTGGTGTAGGCCCTGAGCTGGTCTAGAGTCTTTTGTACCACAGTATTTTTTCTTGGACAAGCGACTTCCGTCAACATGTACATGGCCAGGAGCTGTGGAGTTGCTGGTCAGTAGAGATTTCTGTGAGAATTCCGGCTATACCAGTTTTTCCTTTTTTTTTTTTGGACTCTCACAGCAAAACTTAGATCCTAATATTTATATTTGTGCAAGATTTGGGTTAGGGTGGTTTTTTTAAAATGGATACTTTTGGGTTTTTCCAACAAAGTGTTTACTTTTGGATGGAAAGATTTGAGAACTGCATTTGATTTTATTCAATGGGATTCAGCAGCCTCACTGTGGACCACAATTTGAATATATATGTTCCTAAAGTACAAAATTTATCCCTAAAATTGCATTTGTTTTTATGGCTAACTTATTCATCTGTTCATTCAGCAGATAGTTGCTGATTGTGGGAAGACAGATAGGAAATACTAAAAATTTAGATTGGAAAGGAATTGTTCAGAAAATTTTCTACAGGCTTGTTACGCACGACCCAGAGAGTTACAAGAAGCGGCTGAGGACCCCGTGGTCAGGCCCCGGGAGTGGCAGAGCCAGAATGGGAGCCTGGAGCATGGCATTCCACTATTGTCATATTCCTGTATTCAAAACAGTGCCAGTGTGTGTCTCAGTCCCTGTTCATCTGACCGGCTTGCAGTCCAGCCCAGCGCTCCGAGGTTCGCTACAGCCGGATCTGCTTTAGCACAGCAGGTTGGCTGGAGGGTGGGCTCCGGAGCTGGGCGCCTGGTTCCCGTGTCTTGCTCCCTATTTATTGTCTTCGGATGGTGGATTTAAACTGTTTCATGCTTCGTTTCTTTTGTCTGCAGAAGGGTTAGTAATTATAACTACCTCATTGCCGTTAAGGAGTAAATGAGCAATACCCGGGAAGGTTGAGGACTGTGCCTGGCACCTGTTAAGAGTGCTGCGCATGTAATCGCTGCTGTTACTGTTGTCACCTTTACTGTAGGACCGTTGCAGCCTCCATCCCTCCCCCACCCCCACCACCCAGCGTGTCTCTGGTTACCTGGAGGTTAGCTGTCTGAACGGGAAACCGGGGTAAAAACAGCCCTCCTTTTGTTTCCAAGAATGCTCCCCAAACCTCTCGTATTGTTATGATGCTCTGTTTTTTCAGACTTTATTTTTCTCAGGTTATTTTAACAAATCCTCTAAATCTTTTTCTGCATTTAATGTTTCCACTGCTTTTAATGGTCAGGAAGTATAAGCTCTTAATGACACTAAATGTCGAAGTTGCCCATCTTCTTGAACACCTGTTAGGTCCTAGAATTAGAGGGTATTCCAGTAAAGCTTTTTTTGGTAAAGAAATTTGATCAAAATAGTCATCATGTTAAGTGAGGAATAAAATGCTTTTCGAGGATTTTGGGGGGTTAAGGGGTTAGGGCAAATACTACAGTTGGAAATGTAATCTAGAATACTCGTGTGTCGTTTTTTTGAATGAGTGAGAGAGTTTAGTCAGAATATTGTCATGTTTTAAGAGACGGTCCTGGCTCTTAATTTCACAATACTATTTTCCTAAACAGTTTGGCCAAACACTAGTCATCTTCAGTGTATATTTTGAGCAGTATTTTGGCTATATTTGGGATAGAAGAAGTAGGAAAAAGACTCATTCCGTTGCAGGGGTGTGAATTACCCACAGTTAAGCATCAGAGTAGTGTGCTTCATCTGAGCCCCGGTTTTCATTCCTACCAGGTAGTTGGCGGTGCATTCAGCACTCCCAGGAGTGGAGACTTTTGATGCTCCGTGGGTATTTCTCAGGACGCTCACGGTGAAATCACGTTGCCGTGTTATGTGACTATCATTCTAGCGATACCGTTGCTAGCTCTTTTGATACTTAGATAGGAAACATCACAAAGGTTCTTTGGGATTTGAAAGTGAGTGGTGGGCTTGGAAAAAGGTAAGTACTTGTAGGCAGATGTTTAATAGATGGCGTCAGAAGTTTAAATCCAGGTGGAGCCGGCAGGCCGATGAGCAAGCGCTGACTGGTGGAAGTGGAAGAATTCAGTGACATCCTGTGACCGCCTCCGTTTTCTTCAACTGCTTCCAGTCCTTGGAGCTGCCTTTTGAGATTTAGCAAGGAATTCAGTCTCTGACTCTAGTCTGTGCTCCTTCGTTCTTTCCTTTAATATTTTTGTGTTTTGTCTCATAGCTATCGCTTATGTGTTGATCGGCAGTGGCCTCTACGACGAAGCAATAAGGCACTTTTCGACGATGCTGCAGGTAATTTTTCTTCTCAATTATGTAATTTCAAGTTTGTAGTCATGACAATACGAACTGACGCGTGGCTGACGTGCTGCAGCGGCACGTCTGTTTTAAGCTCGTGCAAGAAAGTACAGGGAATCAGCGTGGACGGAGCACTTTCTTGGTGCCGGGTCTCGTGACCTGCTTCCATTTCGTCTTTGGGGGATTGCTTTATTGTAAACGAGGAAAAGGAACTCTAATGAGGTTAAGCTCATGGTCTCCCAGCCACCAGGCAACCGAGATGGGGTTCAAATGCACGTTTAAAAAAGACATCAGCTTCGGCTCAACTTTCCTCTCTACCACACCGTCTCCCTGAGACGTGGACCCTGCAAAGTCTTGAAATTCCAGCTCCGTTTTCCACAGGAGTTGGTCTGCATGTTTAACTTAGTTTTCACCCACAGATTCTTTTCTTACCTTAGAGTATAGTTACTAGACTCGTCAATGGGAGCACTGGGCCTTTATTGACCGGTGGCTCTGATGAAGTCTAATTAAGGCACGTAAATATACGTGTACAAGAGTTGCGAAGGACCCGTAGCAGCCCAGGGTCCCTGGCCTTATGTCTCGTGTCATTATTCAGCTGGTTTCATTGTAGGTTCTTGGCCATTTATCGATTGTTGACATGTCTGTCCAGTAAAGTACAGTGAAGAAGACATGGATTTTTGAGTTAAAGATACCCAGTTTCTCATTTACTCTGCTGTCTCCTACTGGGTTATTTAACCTCCTGGGTTATGGGGATAATAACCACCCCCTGCAAAAATTCTTTTTTGGTTTAAATGAAATATCCTATAAATACTTAGTACCCAGCACCTGGCACGTAGTAAGTGCTCAGTAAACTTTAGCTACTCCAAGTACCATTCTGGTATATTCTTCTGTGTTAGTCATAGTAAAAGCCAACAGATATCTTACAATCTAGCAGGTCGACTTAATTTTAAAATATTAATTTTGAAATTTTGGCTCTGCGTTTGTGTTCCCTTTTAAAAGATAAGATTAATTATATTGATAATTCTGTGTTCTCAAAAAACTGACCAGATATTTTTAGTTATTACTTTGAAGTCCTCAGATTCAATCAGCTGTGTATTTGGTTGGTTATACAGAAAAATATTCCTCAGTGGCATTCGAAGTACACAGGGTAGATTATAAATAGTTTTTTAAAATTACCTTTCTATTTAGTGTTGCAATGTTATGAAAGGTAAGCAAGCACTTTTACACAGTTAACACATGGCCTTGGGTTGAAAAGGAGGTTTTGATATATTTACGGGAGCAAATATCAATTCATTTATGGTAACCAACAAGCAGAAAACACTAGGAGTTTGCAGATGTATTATCATTTCATTCAACTTTCTGAAAATATTATTACCATGTAATTGAAGGCAGTATAACAATGTTAAAGGAAAAATTTTAAATAATAAAAATTTTCTCATTCTGCCACTCTAACATTATTTTTTTGTATTGCCTTTTCAAAGCATGCATTTGTGTTTTGTAATCTGAATATCTGTACTATTTTGTATTGCTCTTTCACTTGATTTTATACTAGAAATGTTTTTCAATGTTTCTCTGCAATCTTATAGTTTTAATGGCTCTATAATATGGTTTTAAATTGTCCATTTATAGTTGTAAAATATATTTCTCCTGCAGTTGCATTCAGAAAGTAGTTCAGATTTTCTCTCAGTGCAGAGAAAATATAGTAATATATTGAAATTTGATATGGCATTTTATCAATTTGTGATACTATATGGGTTGCTTTCAACCAGGAATTTTTCTCTGAGAATGTGTGGATTGTAAGGTCAGCTGCTTTCCCAGTGATTCAGGCTACTGCTGGGGCCTGGGTGGAAGCAGCAGGATGTTGAAGTGCAGAAGAGAGAATGGGGCAATCGTTTATGATGTGATTTTATATGGCAGTGAGCGTGCCCTCGGCTTCCCTGCACGTGCTTTTCTTGGCGATTTCTCTTACCCTTTTTCAGGGCTTCCCAGCTTTTTCCACATCATGACACACATGGAAAGTCATCTTTGCACAGCTCGCTGGAGTTAAGTGGGAGCAGATTTAGAGGGACCCAGATAGAGCTTGGCAAAAATTTGTCACATTTTCTTTGTATTATATTATGATAAGAAATAGAAAAATACAAAGATTCGATGTTCAACGCTAAAATTATTTTCAAAAATTTTAATAAGAAACTTGATCCTGCTTTTCTGGACAAAACTTTTGTATATTAGGTTTCATGTTTGAAATTGATGCACACAGTTATTAAACCAGAGTTTTCTGTTGCTTTCTTCAAGTTCTCAATAGCCAGTGTCATCAAGACACTGTACAAACAAGTGGCAGCAAATGTCGCTTCTCCAGTTGACAAAACTCCGTTTCTCACCGTGAATCATAATTTGTATAAATCACTCTCTTTAGATTCTATTTTAAAGGTACGATCATTCTTTGAATCTAATTGCTCTGTTTTCTTTTACTGGCAAATGCAGTGATAACGTTTCTTCTGGTAATGAAATGGATTTTTACCCCAACGAGGCGTTTTCGTATCCAGTATTTCACGTTAGTGGTGAAGCTTTTCTGCAAGCACACCCACATGTTGCCGTGCTGTGTTTCATTCTTCAAGTTAAAACCAAACTGATATCGCTAGAGAATTGTTTTTGTCAGTACAGTGTGAACATGTTTTTACCTGTTCGTTGCAGGACCTTTCAGATGGTCCTGTGCAAAAACTCTGTGTTTTTAAGACAGTAAATCCTTAAACAGGTCCGCAGAGTGCTAACTATTCCCACACAAACTTTTTGGTTTTCTCGAGTTCATTACCTCTTGACAAAGCTTTCCTTTTAGACAGCCCACGAACTCCAGTGTGAAAGAGCAGAGCGTGGGATCTGATTTCATTTGTAGAAAGCCGACAACAGATGGGACCACAGAGGCTTGGATTTTATTAGAGTCACTATTTCGATAAGATTATTTAATGTGAAATTCAGATCACATATAAGGGATCCTTAAATTCCAGAATGACCTGCTGATGTAAAGATTTTATACCTCCCTGTTGTCTTAGCCGCACCATGAGGGTACAAGACATTTTCATAATCTTGGGTGCTTCAAAGTGTTCACTTGAATGTTTATCCCCAGTGGTTCGTATAAAGGAACGAAATGTTCCCCAGGCAGCAAGGTTTATTACTGAGCACAGCTACAAGGTTCAGTCCGCACTGAAAACTCTGGATTTTAAAAGCTTTTGAGTTAGTGTTGTCCCGCATCTGTGCTCTGAAGACACTTCCACACGTGTCTGCGTATCCATAACTGTGTTCTTGAGGAGCAGAACATTTCCTGCTTTCTCTGCCTCTTTGGCCCCCGTGGGTAACAGAAATGTTTCAGCAAGTTTGTGAGGCAGTGTGGCCTTTGCTGTTAGTTGTGTGGCTCTGAGGCCATCTGTTCTGATTTGAATTCATCAAGGAACTTTGCTTCTTACTTTACATTAGCAGACAACTTTGAAAACATTCCTCTGCATACAGTTTTTAAAACATCCTTTATGTAAATACATGTGTCTACCCTTAGGCAAAATTTAATCTTTGTTACGTTGCTTGCACACTGACTTTTTAAAATTGTCTTTGGATCCAGTGACTTTCCAGTTTTAATAAAAAACCCAGCCTTACATTGAGAAGCTAAAATTAAAAAAGAAAATAAATAAAAAAAACAAAACAAAAAAACCCCAGCCTTCTGGGGGAAAATAAATATCTGTAAAATTTAATGTCTACACTACATGAGGACACTTCAAAAACTTCATGGAAAGATTCATGTTATCTTTTAGTTCTGTTTTTCCATGAAGTTTTTGTAGTACCCTTGTATAAGTAATCGAATGAGGATAATACTTTAAACTTTTTTTTAAGAATTGAGACATATAAGTGGACGCGACTCCATTAAGGTAACTACTTTATTCTACCATGATTTTGCAGTTGCTTGTAAGTAAAATTGGAAGATTGAAATCATAGTTTTTATTTAACTCATTTAAAATTCTAAAAGCTTTATAAAATATAAACATAACTGAATAAAGTTGTATCAATTTTAAAAAGTAATAAAAATCTATTATTTAAATTTAGGACCACTTAGTACTAGACTATGAATGTAGTAAGAGCCACAATAATTACACGTCCTTCTATGCTGTTGGAAAAAAATTCTAATAAGAAAGAGTAAATTGAATAGAGAGAACCTAAATGCTTTAGAGATGTGCACGGTAACAAGTTCAGTGCTGCAGTGATGATCAGACCCCGGGAGGATGGTGCGTGGGGCAGCGTGGGGGTACGTGTCACATCCAGAAGCCAGGACAGTGACCACTGGATTCCGGAGGTTGTCAGTGTTTGATATTTCAACTGTTAGAAACTTTTGAATGGCTGTTTTTTTTAATGTTTATGTTGCTATAAAAATGTCACAGCCATGGTAGGTGGAGACTCCCTGCATGGTGTGTCCTTCGTGAGCTTTGCCTTTCTGGAACGCGGGCCTGGCCTTTCCCCATCTGTTTCTAGCCTGGCTTCTAACCATGGCACCCTGCTTGCATCCCCCTGGAGAAGCTGACCTTGTTCTGATAGCCTTGAGTATTCATTAAGATTTTCCTAGCTGCCTAATATATGGTTAGTGTTTGTTGCTGAATAATCACTGTCACGTGTTAAGGCTTGTGTGCCAGGCATCGTGCTGGGTGCTGCAAACATAAAAATGAGAAGACGTGTCCTCAGAGGGGTGTATTCCAGCAGAGTCACAAGCATGTGAATGCAAAATGACATAGCAAGAGAATCACCTTCATGGAGCTGTATCCACCGTGCTGTCGGAAAGGCCCTCAGCTCCAGGGGTTCCCAGTCGACCTCCTGCTCCCCCATCCCTGCACACACCCACCCACGCGTATTCCAGGGGTGCCCAGCTCAGAGCCAGGCACCGCCTTGTGTGTGGAAGCGTGAGTCCCCGTGCTCCCCCCAGCGGTTGGCTGCTTATTGTCACCAAGCTCTCCCGCCTGCCTCATCTGCATCTCGGGTCCAGCCCTTCTCCTGTGGTGCGGGCCACACCCACGACACCATTGTCTGCCCGATGACCAAAGCGGCATTGTGTCCTGGCTTCTGTCCTCATGCCCATTCTGAACACACCCTGCACACATGTGCCCGGTCCCTCCCCCGCTCTCCAGCCTTGTCTTTGCACAGTCTCCTCTCTGCCTGGACCAGCCACTCTGGGATTCCTGCCTGCTCTGTTCCTGCTGATCTTGGCCCTGCCATCGCGTCCTTAGGGAGTCCTTGTGAACCTGGTTTAGGTCTTTGTGCATGTTCTGAAAGCGCCACTCACTGTTCTGGTGCTTGTGCAAAATGTAATGTCACATTTGTGGTTCTGTGCTGGGCTTTGCGTGGTGTTCCCGGCACATGGAACCCAATGTGGCAGACAGTAGCCCTGAGTGAAAGTTGTTGAATGAGGGACTGACATCCACACAATGTACAGCGGGAACAAGGGAGAAGGAACATGTTTATTTTCCAGAGGAGTCTGGAAGGAGTCGGAGAAGAAGTGGTGTCTGAGCTGAGGCTTAAAGGAGAGAAGGAATTTCCTGGGTGCAGAAGCAGTGGGGTGGTGGGGGGTGCTGATGCCCTGGGCTGGGAGGAGGGCAGATGGTACACAGGGAATTATTTTTTATTTTTATTATTTTTTTATTTTAATTTTTATTGAATCAAAATTGATGATACATATTTTGGGGTTTAACATTGAGATATGTTGATCAAATCAATATTGCTAGCACATATATTGTTACAAATCGTACTTACTCTTTATGCCCCTTGTCCAATCTCTCCCTATCCCCTTCTTCCTCCCCCATCCCACCTCTGATAACTCTAGGTTTCTTCTCTCCTTCTGAAAGAATAATGGTTACTCTGTTGATTTGTAGCCTACATGATCTGTCCAGTGCTGAGAGATGTGATCAGGTCCCCCAATACTATCATAGAGCAGATGCTTCTTCTGTCACTCTGGAGTGGGCTTTGTGGAGAGAGACACCCTCTTCTTTTCTTTATCTCTGCTGGTGACTCTCCTTGTGCCAATGCACTCCAGTGGCTGTGGACCATCTGTGTGGTGTTTGTGGCATCTAGCTGCCTTTGAGGAAGCCATGGTTATCGTGGTAGCTATGGTGGGCCAACCACATGGAGGAGATGTTTTTGGACTGCTCCGTGGTGCTGGCAGTGTGCCTGGTTGTGGAGAGTGTCTGATTCCCAGTTCTATGCCATGGGTTGCCGAGTGGATCCCAAGGCACTGGCACAGTGTGCCTGGTTGTGGGAGGGGGGTCTGGTCTCAGCTCCTTACCCTGTGTCCCTGGGCGGGCCCCGAGGTGCTGGCTCAGTGTGCCTGGTTGTGGGAGGGGGGGTCTTGTCCCTGTCTCCATGCCCCAGGTTCCCGGACAGGCCCTAAGGCATTGGTGGTGTGCCTGTATGTGGGAGTGGGGTCCAGTCCTTGGCTCCAGTCCTCAGGTTCCTGAGTGGCGGTATGTGTGGTTGTGGGCAGGGGTCCTGTCCCTGGCTCCATGCCTCATGTCCCCTGGTGGGCCCCAAGGCATTCATGGTGTGCCTGGGCTGGAACTAAGTTTTTGTCCTTTGCTTGCTTCTAACCTGGGGGAACTTCCTGTGGGACCAGTACTTGGGCTATGTGGCTTAGCTAAATTGCTGCTTTGCTGCTGTTTCCCCTTGGGAAGGCTTTTTATGCAGCTCAGGGTTTAATGGTTGACCATATAGGTTCTTCCGAATCTCCAGAGACCCGGTGGATGTAGAAACTCTTGATCTGGGCCTGAGTTTTTTTAACCAAACTGTACCCCATGCAATTCTGCATTCCCAACCAGTCTCCTCTGAGTGGTCCTGCACTGATTGGGGGACAGATCGGCTGTCCTTGCTGTGTTCTCCTGGTGTTCCCATCTCCCCCACTGCCCGTGCTGCAAACTCTTCCCATGGGACAGGTCCTGCACCAGTCCCCTGCGTTGAGCCACCAGCCTCTGAGTGGCTCCTCTTTTTCAGCTGTTCTGGTTCCTCGCTCCTATGTGGGTCCACAGGATCCCTATTGCTGTCCTGGGGGCAACCAAGGCCCTCTTCTCCCCTGCCACCTCCAAGTAACTCCATCTGAAGGGCACAGCTGCGGCTTCTGCCAGCTCCTGCTCCTGTGCTCCAGCATTAAAGTGGCCGCGGCCTGAAACACTGAGAGCAGCTTTTTCTTTCTCTCTTCATGGCTTCTCCCACCTTCATGAACTCCGTAGGTCTCTCCTCCTCTTCCCCTGAGCTCCAGCGGCCCCAGCTTGGCTGATGTTACATTTTTATAGTCGTAAATTTGGTTGATTGGTGGGAGAGAGTGACGCTGGGGATCGTCTATTCTGCTACTTGACTGGAAGTCTCCTCCATAGGGAATTATTAAACAGTTCTGATTTCTAGAGTGTGGAGGTGAGGGGGGGAGATGAGGCTGAGCAGGAAAGTGGTCCGTCCTTTCTGCAGAAGCACTTAGATGTTGCCTCCATGTTTCTGGAATTGTGGATTGCTGCCTTTTAGGGGGTTCTGAAATTAACTGGCCAGTCAAGGCTAGCACTTCTTAAAAGATGAAGTGCATGGGACTAGGAAATAGCAGATCACGTGTGCATCGTGACGCTAGGTATGGGTATGACTTAGTGGAAGTGTTTTCTGATACGTGTGGAGGTTACGCACGTGGCTGTGTGTGTACTGGGTTGCTGTGGAAAAAGAGTTTCGGTGTCAGCTTGGAGAGGAAGTGCAAGTTAACATGGCACCGTTGCAGGTGCTGGGGCTGACGTGCTTGGGCTTCAGTGCTAGAAGGCTGGCTCTGGGCGGGCGGGTGGGGATTGACGGGCTAGGTGGCCGTGCGGGAGCCAGGTGAGAGTGGCCACGTTGTGCAGGGTGGTGCCTGTCGGTCCAGGAGACGACCTGGGGGTGAGCTGGGGAGACAGGAGGATGTCTGCAGGGCAGCCTGGCTGCTGGGTTCAGGGGATGCCAGTCACCTTGATAGAATAGCTACTTACACCTTTTTCTGGTTCACCTCCTGGTTATCTGGAATAAACATTTTCTCAGCTGGAAGGAAAGCTGCTTGGATTGCATATTTTGAACCACAGCAAATCTGAGCAGTAGCTTCTCACTGGAGGTGTTGTCAGCCCAGAGATGAGTTCTGTGGGCTTGCTGTCACCCCGGCCTGGCCAGGCTCTGTTCTTCCGGCCGGGGTCGCTGCTGTGCAGAGGCACTAGGCAGCCTCCTGCTCCCTCTCCCTGTGTCCTGCCTCCTCAGCACCTGCCCTGCCTTTTTTGTAAGCCAGGAAGGAGTTAAATGTTTAAAGTGGTGTCACCAGGTGGCAGCATTCTAGGGTGACCTTCACTCTTTCTTTTTTATGCCTTTCTTCATTTTGAAAATTTTCTGTAATGAAACGTGTTACTTAAAACATCTTTTTCTCCTGATTATAAATGAATGCAGATTTGTTTTAAGCAATTCAAAGGAATACAGCAGTGTAGTAAGCACAGTGGGAACATATCTAGTGATCCCATTCCCCAGAGTAAGTTACTGTCAGTATTTCGTTTCTTTCTTTCTTTTTTTTCAGTGGCTGGCCGGTGTGGGGGTCAACACCATGCTCTAACCAACTGAGCTACCCGGCCGGCCCTATCAGTATTTTGGAGAGTTTTTTCCTGTGCACGCAACAGCCCACACAGTCTCATACTGTATAAGTATTATTTGTACGATGAAACTGCACTCCTCTGGAGCCCCCACCGGGTCCTTCTTGCCCTTAAATAGCATGGATAGCTTTGAGACCAGATACACGTAAGTCCAAGTCACAAGTCCAAAACCGTGTGGGGGCTCGGGTGGTAACCGAAGTAATAAAGCAGGTGATGTCACGTGCAGCTGTGGGTGGCCCGTGGTAGACCACGGGACATGCACCCTCATCTGAAGAGACAGGAGCACCTCGCTCTGGTTACTTTGGTTTTTGGTTTTTCTTGCCTGTGACAAATGCCAAGATGTTGACTGTCTTTGTTAGTCCGAGATCCTCTGATGGTCCGAGAAGCTGGAACCCTGGAGTTGCTTAGTTGAATTTGTGCAGTTTTTCATACACTGTGTGGACAGCCCACTGTCTGGGTTGTGCCAGCAATGTGCCCATCGACCACTGCATATGGAGGTCCTAAAGCAGGCTTAAGTAGGCTTTTTTTAAAAAAAAAGTTAAACGCATGGCATCTTCTCCGTTATTTTTTCCATTTTTCTCATCGTTGAAGTTGCCGTGTTCTTTTCTGCAACACTGGCTCAGATGTGGAACTCTACAGTGGACCAGTCTATCAGGCACCTAGTCCAGAGCAGTTCTGTTAAGTTCTTCAGCCGTGTTAAGCATTTCACCCAGGACCTCACAGCCAGAGGCCGTTTACTTTTCTTCCTTAAATGTATAGCTGAGAGTTCAGAGAAGAGGTAGACATTTCAGAGGCTGAGTGTAGACCAGAGGTATTTTGTTCACTCAGCACTTGGGACAACCCATCCCGCTAACCTGTGCATAGGGACTTGATGGCCAGGGACCTCAGGTGCTTTGTCCTTGGGCCTGATAGGAGTTCCATCTGGACTAGAAAATAAAGGGAAAGAGCAAGCAGGTTGCAGAAAAGGTCTGGTTTTTAATTCCCACCCGTTGGTACAAAGGATTGGCTTGACCTCCTGCAGACGTGGGGTGGACTCCATGTGCCTCGCTGTGGTGGCGCTGGGGGTCCTTTCCTTTCCAGACTCTTCGTGGATATGTGAGTAGAAACAGACTAGGAAGAGGTGGTGCCCGACCCTTTATCACAGCTCTGCACTTCGGAGCCTCTGTTTTGTCCTCTGTGCCCACAGTCGCAGATGCTGCCAGTCATGGGGCTGTCGAGAGGATTACATTCTACATGGGATAACTCGTGGGATAACTTCCCTTCTCCTCGTGTTGTTATTTTTTCAGTGCAAAACTCTAGTCACGTCCCATTCAAATGAGCTTTAAGAACACAGACCGGCCAGGTTGGGGACTGCGTGTCGACTCACCCGTGGCCGTAGCATAAAGACGTAGAGGTGCCACCCACGGCATCAACATGCTGTAAGCAGAAATGATTTTTTGTTTTGTTTTGTTTATAGTTTTTGACATGTTTCTGTTTTGGTCTGGCTAGGAGGAGCCTGATCTGGTTAGTGCAATTTATGGCCGAGGGATAGCCTATGGAAAGAAGGGACTACATGTGAGTATGGGATAGTCACCGTCGCCTTTGCGCCCACGTGCCCCGATGCAGACCAGGCTTCTCCTAGAACTCCCTGCTTTCTAGCTCCGAGGGGGCAGGGAGGGCAGCGCTGCAGTTCACAGAGAGCAGACAGCCACAGACGACTCGCTCGAGGTCACACGGCTACGAGCCACAGACTGGGGGCTTCCACCAGGGTCTTCTGAAGTCAGCCTTGATGAACAGGACATAGACCGAGCAAAGCACGGGCCCTTCGCTGCATTCCTAAGAAACAGTCACTGGTGGAAGCAGAGACGAGGCATCGACAGTGCGGTGGGACTGAGAATTTGAGTTCCCTTCACAGTTGTTAAATGTCAGATGGAAGAACAAAAGGGCTTTTTAAATTTTTAATTAATTAATTAATTAATTTTTGGCGGCCTTGACCTTGGCGTTACAAGGCTGTGCTCCAACCAACTGAGCCAACCAGCCAGACCCAAAAGGTTTTTTTTAGTGTGTGAAATTTTTTTATTCGTTATGTTTTATACTTTTCACAGATAGGAGTAATATCTTTGAGCTGTAATTAAGCCGTTTCCGGTATTTCTCTGAGACAGGCAGGAGGAAGGTCGCAGTGAGAGTATTTTACGCAAACTAAGGCACCGTGGCATAAAAATGAAGACTTTCCTGAGATTATGTAGTAATTCATGAAATGGGCTAAGTGCAGCTCTCCGGAGTTTTAGTCTAGCGCACGGTCCACGAAGTTTTTCTATTGTCTTATTGTATACTAAAAATATTCACATGATATTGTGCTCAGAGGTAGAAATAACACTTTTGTAACTTTTGCATTAGAAATATTCAAGTCTTTAACATTTTAATTTCATATTATGATTAAAATTTATTAAAAATATTAAAATTCAAAAACATTGTCCTCAGCTGGTGCTGTCTGTTGGAGAAATGTTCTGTAAGATTCGTATAGTTCTGAGACACGGGACTGAGAATGAATTCAGGGCTGGGCGTGGTGGACATGTTAAGGACAAAACAATATGAAATTCGTCGTGTCGGCGAGTGACGGTGGCAGTTGCCCCGGAAAAGTTCAGAGATAAACTGCTTCCTTCTAGTTCTGTTCTTTTTAAATTTCGTGTCATGACACAAAACTTGCTTCTATCTTTAGTAAAAGGTGCACATGCGTTTCTGATGTGAGAGTTGCGTGCAGGTGTTAATGAGAACTTACCTAGACTTCTGCAGGTGCTGGCCAGCATCGTTTCACACGCTGGTGACCTCATGGTCAGTCATCCCTTGAAATTTGTTGATTCAGTGTTTAAACAGGTTAAATTTAGACGATATCCTGCCGCCTCTGGCACTTGCGATGGGTAGCCAGTGGGTAGGTAGACTTGAGTGAGTTAAATAATTGTAATGTCATGACTGAAGTGAAGTTAGTATTTATTTCTAAACAACTGGTTATCTCATTACTAAGTTATTAGTTTTTTCAGAAAATCTTTCCCACCTGGTTTCGAGTCACAGCGTGTCTCATACTAAGTAATGCCTTTTCAAGGACATTAAGAACGCTGAGCTTGCTCTGTTCGAACTGAGCCGAGTAATTACCTTGGAACCAGATCGCCCAGAGGTACTTGAGCAGCGGGCAGAACTGAGTGTGATTTTATTTCTCCCTCTGTTGTCACTGGCTTAGTTGAATCTCAGATATTTTTTCCTGTTATTTTATTACTCGTAAATGTTAACACTCCCTTAATGCCTATTGTGTTTTCCTACATAGGTACGTGGTGTCTTTAAGCATGGGTGAAATGACTGGAAAACTGTGGACCGAGTGGCACCACTGACCTAACACATGAGAGCAATATTTAGCATTAAAATATGCAGTTGTGACATGTACTGCGTATATTAATATTCACTGAAAAATATGTCACACATGATATTTGCTGTGTATATGACATACTTTAGCAAGACTTACTATGACCGTTTGGCCAAACTGAAATTTATAGCCCTTGGAAGGGAGTGTGCATTACACTGCTGTGTGGGTGTGTGTGTGTGGGGGGCTCATGTATAATTCTTGTAGATAGACCTGTCTACATAGATGGACGTGGATCAGGTGCAGGTGAGTTTAAACAGATCTTAAAGGGGCTTATGACCTGAGGTCCGGACAGAGTGGTCACGTGGGCAGAGATGCCACGTAGCGCTCACCTAACTAGGCGCTCAGAGGAGGGGCTTCTGCAGGGGGTGAGGCTGGCCTGGGGGGAGAGGCACAGAAGGGTTCAGAGCAGGGAGTGGGGTGTGCAGAGATGCTCCTTATCCTTTTTTTTTTTTTTTTTTTTTTTTTTTTCCNCGAACCCTCGGCGGGAGCGCCGCCACGCTTCCCAAGCGGTGCACTATAGCAGTGCGCCACCGGGCCGGCCCTCCTTATCCTCTTTTTGAGTGAAATGTGTTTGTTCTACCGTTTTCTTAAAGTAATAATAGTAAGCTATCCAGGTTTTGTGTGTGTGACTATCCAGTCTGCATAAAAGTTAGCTTTTAATCGTTGGAGATGATGTGATTTCAGAGCTGAACTACAGAAGAAATTCCTTTTTTCCTCTTTTGGGAAGAAAACTACTAAGTAGGGCTGGCCTGGTGGCGCATTGCTACAGTGCGCCGCTTGGGAGTGTGGAGGCGCTCCTGTCGAGGGTTCGGATCCCACATACAGACTGGTTCCCGCTCACTGGCTGAGCGAGGTGCGGGAGCAACA
>NW_007735629.1:92053-97806 GCF_000696425.1 Galeopterus variegatus
GGTCCCGGTCTGGTATGGGCGCGACACTGAGGGTTGCGATCCATTGCCAGTCACGAAAAAAGACAAAAAGGAAAAAAACAAAAAAACAAAAAAACAAAACTACTAAGTAAATGAAGCGCTAAGTGTTTAGTGATTTAAAAACTGCTATGTTTTTCCCAAAATTGTAGCGTCTTATAGTTCAGCCTCTTAAAGTGAATTTCATATTTTGTTGGGGATTTGGCTGTTTGAATAAAATCTTTCTCATGTGATTCCTTACCTCTTGTCTGTTTTGGGTGGTAACGCTGAGGGTTAAGCGAAGGTGGGTTAAGTGTCACATCTCTAGACTCTCGTTGGTATTTGGGGGCTAATTTGATCCTCATCTGCTCCTGGGAGGGGCACTGAAGCTTTTCCCTCCGTTACTCTGGTGTTTTGTTAAAATGTTATGATAAATCATGAATTTATTCAAGTGTACTTAGGTAAGATTTATTTAACAGGTTTTAAAAAATTTGCACGTACAGTAAAAACCTAATTGTTTATCTAAAACTGATATTGGCAATTAGAATAATAATTTTCATTATCTTAAAAATATTTAGTAATATTCTCTTCCAGCATTTAAGGTCACTACATAGTGATTTTTCTAACTGAATTATAGCATTCCAGTTATACATGTCAGAAGTTATTTTACGAGGAATTTTTCACATTCATACTTTCCGAAGTAGTCTATATTTAATGAACATAATTTAACCTTTTTTGTTTACTCATTATTATGTATACTGATTATTGTGCTGGGGTGTGATCATTCAGTTAGGTACTTAGGGGTTAATAAACCAGGTAGGGATTTTTTTCTTCCAAAATATAACCCAGCCCAGTGTGCTTTTTTTTTGTTTTTTGTCTTTTTGTCTTTTTCCGTGTCCGGCAACGGATCGCAACCCTCAGTGTCGCCCCCGTACCGGACCGGGGACCGGCAACGGGATCGCAACCCTCGGTGTTGCTCCCGCGCCTCGCTCAGCCAGTGAGCGGGAACCGGTCTGTATGTGGGATCCGAACCCTCGGCGGGAGCGCCGCCGCGCTTCCCAAGCGGCGCACTATCCAGTGCGCCACCGGGCCAGCCCAGGGATTTTTTTCTTCCAAAATATAACCCGGCCCAGTGTGCTTTTTGAATTCTCAGGCATAGCACTTCTTTTCTCCTTCTGGGATGGCATTCTTCCTGCCGGTGGTGGGCCTGCCCGGATCCTTTCTCTTGCTGGTTTCAAGCTCCTGCAGAGTAAGAAACCAGTTAGTAAAACTTGATAGAAATGACCTGTATTATAAGAACAAAATAAACCCTAGTTTAAGGATGTTTGTTCAGAATAAGCTGCTTGGGCTCGGTCGCAAGAATGCTGATACCCATTTTGGACTTTCTTATGTCTTTCTGGTTCCCTTTTGCATTCGGAGCTGCATTCTGTATTGTCACGTTGCCTGACCACAACCGATCGCTTGCTCCGCAGAGCTTTTCCAAAAACGGTCTTGTGGGCACCTTTCCTCCTGCTTTGCAGACCATGACCGATGAGTTAAGAGTTAACATACGAGGACTTACGGGGCACCTGGAGTCTTAGAAACTGTCATTAAGTTCTGATGGCCACAGAGGACAGAACTAAACACCACGGGGGACTCTAATCTGTGTCCAACCATTAGTCTGCTTCAGTGGTTCAAAGTTATCTTTCAGAATAATTTTGGCGCCTTTATGTATGTATGCCAAATTTTGATTGGAAAGATAAATTACAGGTCAAGAAAAAAGGTCATGTGTCGAGGAGTGCAGAATCCACTGTCACCTGGTGACATGTGGAGCAGCGACAGGGCAGCTCTGTGTGGTCGGGGCCCAGCAGCCCCCTTGACCGAACGGAGGAGACACAGGCAATGCGGCTTGGTGACCAGTAGCCCCACCGTGTAGCACGAGGTCGGGACTGCAGCCCGCGGAGAGAGTGACTTTGTGCGTGGGGTGTGGGGAGGTGGAATGGAAAAGTCAGGAACGTTGGCAGTTTCAGGGTTGATCACTGGAATTTTTCCTGATTACGCGTCTTGGGTCTCTAGATCCTGTCACCTCTGGGACGAATTAATGAAGCAGTGAATGATCTCACGAAAGCTATTCAGCTCCAGCCCTCGGCCCGGCTGTACAGGCACCGGGGCACTTTGTACTTCATATCCGAGGTGAGTCTGCTCTGTCTCGAGACAGTTCCATCCACGGTGGCAGAGATTTCACTTCTCCCTTGAATTTGGCTGCTGTTTGATAGACGTGGGCTGTTCAGTAATGTGTTTACGCTACAAGACGTTTATAAAAGCATCTTCTTCAGCTGAAATTAAACCCAGTGGAGAACTTTAAGTACCGAAAACACATTTTCATTTTTGAGCTGTCAGCAGGAACTAATTCTGGACTGGCATAAAAAAGAGAGAGAAACAGAGAAGAAAAATTTGGCTCATGGGTTTTACTTCAGCCTTTCTTGCCAACGTCAGCGTAGCAAAGCAGGGGTGCGTGATAGCAGTGTGGTAGCAGTGACAACCGATCTGCAGGTACAATCTGAATTTCTTTGGGTGCCACAACCCAAGAACCACAACCTGAAATAACATGGCTTTGCAGACTATAGCTTCTCTATGTAAGTGACCCAAATTTAACAAGATTATCGTCTACCATCAGTGTTATTTATGAATGCCACAATTATTTTTGTGGGGTGGCAGTACCTTTAATAACACTTTTCTGTTGTGAAAGAAAATGTATGATTAACAAGATTATCGTCTACCATCAGTGTTATTTATGAATGCCACAATTATTTTTGTGGGGTTGCAGTACCTTTAATAACACTTTTCTGTTGTGAAAGAAAATGTATGAAAGAAATCTCAGCATAACATATTTTAAAGTTGATCTATGGCATAATTATTTTAGAAGTATCCAGTATGATAAAGTGCTGGTACCAGAAGTTTCTCTGATATATTATCACTTTAATAGCCTTTAAAATAATATTTTCATAGTTGAGACAAAGTACTTAAATTAAACCTTTGTGGGTTTTTCTCACAATCGGTTTCCTGAGAAAACCGACTATTTCAACAAGTGGCATGAGCATTCAGCTAATAATTATTTTTCCTTTAAAACCAAAAAGCGTGCAGGATAAATTGAGATTTTTTTCCCCTACCATTCAAATGTAGGAAATATTCAAATATCGAATGGATACTATTTTGTTTTTCCCACTCTTCTTTTCGTAGGACTATGCGACAGCCCACGAAGACTTTCAGCAGTCCCTAGAACTGAACAAAAACCAGCCCATAGCTATGCTGTACAAAGGCTTAACTTTCTTCCACAGAGGACTTTTGAAGGTGAAGGTGTGACGTGCAGCATGTGCACAGCACGAGGTTTCTGCTGCTCTTTCGTGGGTGGGAGGAATTTGGCAGAATTTAGTTTGACATGTTTTAAAACAATGTCTCAAGTGTCTAACCAGTCTATTTTACAGAGTGGTCTGAATTGACATATTTATTGAGCTCCTGCTGTCTGCTAGGTTCTTCTAGGGTGGGGGTGGGGAAGAGGCCCTCCAGGCAGCGCAGGCGTGAGTGATGACATGGAATGACGGGTCACTGTGCTTGTGTCACAGGGACGTGAGGCTGGAAAGTTGGCTGGGGCAGGTCCTCAGTCTAGTTACTTTGCTAAGCATTTTTTTTTTTTTTTTTTTTGGTGGCTGGCCTGTACGGGGATCCGAACCCACGACCTTGGTGTTATAACACCTCGCTCTAACCAGCTGAACTTACCAGCCAGCCCCCTCTGCTAAGCATTTTGACTTAAATTTGTAGGCCCAGAGGAGCTATGAATTCTGCACAGTTGAGATCTCACCTGCATTTTAGGAAGTAGATTCTGACACTGTGCTGGCCGAAGAGAGCAGGGACAGAGACTGAGCAGGAGACATTGCTAGCATTTAGGTCCGAGGGGATGATACCCGCCAGAGCTCTTGGGGGGTGCAGGAACAGTCAGGGACATCTCTGAGGTGGCTGGTATCGTGATGTTTGAAGACCGCCCAACCGTCGGGAGGAGGTGGCAGAGGGAAGCAGGAATCAAGTATTAATTATTATAGATCATTTTACCTGGAAAAATTTAATCTAGGTTTTATAGATTCTAAATGAATAACTCCCGTCCCATTACAAATTCCGGGTCATACACCTCACATGTCTGTCTTCCTTGGGGTTCAGAGTGGCTGCCGTGGGCTTTGACAGCAGTTTATAAAATGTGCTCGGAGCAGCTGCCCAGAGGGACTCCCGCAGCTGAGTCTGCACCTGCCCCCCGTTGGTCCAATCTTCCCTCACAGTCGCCATAAACAAAAACGTTCAGGACCCCAGCACCACACTCAATCTCTACCTCCCGACTAGTTCACGGAGGAGAGAAAGCTGAGAAATGCAGGAAATTCCAACCCATTAGCATTAAGACGTTAAAAATATTTTTATAAGTAAACGAACGCAAACAAATGATTTCACTTTTAACTTTATTTCTATAAAGCCAAGTTTAGGGATGTGGGAGGGGCTCTTCGGGTTATTTGGAAACGAGCATTTTTCAGAAAAGATCTGTAACAGAGACACTAACTACAAGTTGGACAAGGGCTAAAGTTCAGTTTGGTGTATTCCAGATCTACAGGATGGGGGCCTAGAAACAATGCTCTCGTTTTCTGAGCGTTAGAAGCCCCTCGGTGGCCCGGTCTTTCCAAGCTGGTTGGTCCTCTCTCCTTCTCCCTGGCTCACAAGCACCGCGAGCGTTAGAAGCCCCTCGGTGGCCCGGTCTTTCCAAGCTGGTTGGTCCTCTCTCCTTCTCCCCGGGCTCACAAGCACAGCGTCAGCAGGGGTGCTAGATGGGAACTCTTGCTTTGAACTTCGTAGATTCCGCTGCCCGTGGAGGTCACAGTGGTTACATGGTGTCTCCGTCCCAGTGGCCTCTCCGTGAGGCACAGAAGGAGTAGAGGGCGTCCCCATTACACAGATTGGAAAACTGAGTCAGTGGTGAAATGGCTGAATGAACGAATGAACTTAGTCTAGACACTTCTGTTTCTCTTGTTAACCATAGAGATGAGGTACTCAGTGGACCAGTGCATTTCAGCTGTCTTTATATCCTAAAGGCGCACTCTCCAGGCCAGCAGCAATGTAGAAATTAATTAGGTGGTGATGGCACATTTACTTCATGATACAGCACAGTAAAGGTATGTCAGACGGTATTCCAGTACAGATTTCACCACTGTCTGATTCAGTGGCTAACCCGGGTGTTTCGGACTCTCACGGGAAACAACATGGAAAACTTTCCTGTTGGATTCCCTCCGTTTTATCTGTGTTGTAAGGATATTTCAAAACTGTGCGTTCTAAGTCCCTACTCATGGGCGCCTTCGCTTCGGGAGTTGAGAGCGTTCTCGGGGTTGTAGCGAGCGGCTCTGCGAGCCAGCTGCTGCCAGCTGGCGAGAAGGACGGGAACCCAGAGTGGCGGTGGTGGCCCCTGCCAGAACCAGGCCACGCGCGGAGAGACCGACTCATGCGAGCGTCGTTTCCTTGTCCCCACGGCTTAAGATCTTGACTCTGCTGTGTCCCCTCTTTGGCAGAATGAGGTAGAGAGCTGTGCAGTGATTAGACAGGAACCCTGAAACCAAAGACTCTTAAAAGCTGAAGACAGATCAGACTTTGAAGAACGGTGGCGTCGAGCATGCTGTAAGTGGAGCGGGTAGCAGATGCCCTGGCGTCCACCCGGACGTCCACAGCACTCCAGACCTAACACGCCCCGCCCG
>NW_007735629.1:97973-104180 GCF_000696425.1 Galeopterus variegatus
CCCCACCTGCCGCCGGCCTGTCACTGTCCTGCCTCGTGTTGGTTAACACCCCGCCATCCCCCCGGCTCTTCAGCTCAGAAGCCTCCGTCCCTTCCTTCTCCCCCACGCCCACCCCCAGGCAGCCCCCTGTTCTGTTGCCTTTGCACCTCCCCCTGACCCTCCTGTCCTCTCCCCGGACACACTCTCAGAGCTTTCATTATCTCTTCCTGGGATACCGCAGCAGCCTCCGGGTCAGGCTCCCTGTCTCACCCTCTCCCCTCCCCAGGCTGCCTTCTGTGTGGCTGCTGGTGGGAGTCACCTCTAACAGGTGAGGTTCCCAGGATGGCTGCGCCCCCTCTCCACCCCGCTTCCCCCGTCCCGACCCCACCATGTACCCCGTGCACCTGCTGCCCCAGATCTGCCACCGCTCCCCTCTCCAAGACACCCTCTCTCTTTACCAAACTCCTTTTCTTCCTCCAAGGCCGGGCTCACTTGTCACCTCCTCCCCGAAGCCTGTTCCGACACCCGCAGGCTCTGTCCGTGGTTTCTCTCGCTCCATTCCCAGAGACTCACTTGCGTCTCTATTGTAGCTCTTAACTCGCACCCGAATAACCCGGTTCCCTAACTGGCTTTCTAACTAGACTGCGTTCTTAGAGGACAGAGATAATGACGCGCTCATCTTGTGTCCCCTGCCCCCCACACTGCCCCTGGCACATAGTAGGCGCTCAATACATGTTTGCTGAGTTAACATAGTTGTAAAAATCTGAAAAGATCAAGGCAGGAAGCCTAATTAAGAGTGATCCTTAACCTTTCTTAAAGGTTAAAATTTACCCATTTTCATCTTTCTACCAAACTGGAGACACTCAGAGTCCTTAATAAGTGGGCTGCGATTCCCACTGCCGTCTCTGAAGAGTTGGGGAGCCAGCCTCTTGCCCCGCCGTCCTCCCAGAGGAAAGCAGGATGCGGGGAATGAATGACGTTTGGAAAAGAGCTAAGACCATCCTGCTTCTGCAAAACCGTTCTGTGTGCCTGCCACATCGTTAAATATTTATTGAGTGCCTACCATGTGCAAAGCAAATGACATCTTCAGTAGCTTCCTCTATGAATCATCTAATCAGGTGTGAAGTCACCTAGAGTGAGAGTGTTTTTCATTAAAGCTGGTAGAGATCACGGTGCTTTGTAGCAGTTAACATTAGTAAGACACATCTTTTCCTGGGGAGAAGTGTGAAACATCTTTACAATTTTCTAGTACAGGACATAATTGAGTCACAGTGAAAAGTACGGATTTAAGCCTAGGTTTCTATTCTTGAACAGAGTGGTGTGTTTTAGTAGTAGTTTTTGCAGACAGGGATGGGTTGGGCAGTGGCTAAGTCACCTCACATGTCCAAGGTGGCTGCCCGAGCACAGAGCCCGTGTCACGGTCTCACTTCTTTAGTTGCAGGCGTGCTGTCACGCTGGCACAGCTGTGACCCCAACGCCCCCAGCCTTGAGGCTTTTGTCTTATTTTGCTTTACTGTTTCTTTTTTTCCTTATAGATCACAGGAGTCCTTTAGATAGCCAAGCAAGGGGCCTTTTTGCTTGCTTTCCACGCAACTTCACGTTGGCTCTTCCTTTTTGTCTCCTTTGCTGGCTCAGTTTTAGGTGTTGCCAGTCACTGAGTTATCACACACAACCATTAGGCTTACTTTTGGTCAGTGCAGCCTTTAATTAAGGAAGTGCTGTCAATATGAAGGTGACATCATTAGTACTCAAAGTCCTAATCAAGTAGTTAGTAAAGCAGTAGGCAAACGGGAAGCCGTTTTTCCCATTTTAAAAGGGAGAAAGTTAAGGCTTTCTTATTTTTTGTAGTAACACTTTTGTTGGCTCTTGAAATGAAATCCTGCTGACTTGTGGTCTATTGCGTTTTCTAACTCTCTTTTTTTAAGTCCTCCTCTTAAAAAGAAAATCTGTCAGAGACCATGTGTAACATATACTTAAATCCTTTAGTATTTTAAGTGAAACTGGATTTTAACAGTTAGGCAAATGAAATAATTTTCTATATACTTCTTACAGGAAGCTATTGAATCCTTCAAAGAAGCTTTGAAGCAGAAAGTCGATTTTATTGATGCGTATAAAAGTCTGGGGCAGGCCTACAGGTGGGTAAAGCAATAACTGTTGGGGCGGGAAGAGGAGAGAGTCTCACGTAATAGTGGGATTTAAAAAGAAACTCAGGGGCTGGCCTGTGGCTCACCTGGGAGAGTGTGGTGCTGACAACACCAAGTCAAGGGTTAAGAGTCCCTTACCAGTCATCTTCTTAAAAGAAAAAAAGTAAATAAATAAAAAGAAACTGCTTTTCTTAACCAAAAGAGATGGTTATTTTAAATTGCATAGGCACGTCCATCCCTGATGTCCTCTCTGGAGTGTAGAAAGATCCATGTGTCAGGGATGTCACCATGCACGGTCTCCTCTCTTAACTTCAGTGTCTAGAAGATGGGAATCCTTCCAGGGCTATTGCTTTGCATTGTGGCCTTAGAAGCCACCGGGTTTTAGCTGCTGCGGCTGCTGCTTGCTTAGGCAGTGACTAAGGTTGAGCCTCACGTCGCTGTGGTCTGTTTGAAGAATCCTAGAATAAAGGGGTGGACAAGTTATGATAACAGATCTTGTCAGCAGCAGGAGGTCATGGCTTGCGCCCGTTTCCCTGGCTCCTCCTTTGCTGACCAGTAGAGCTATTCTGACTTTGGGCTTCAAAAAAAAAAAATTCAGAGGATGTGATAGTTTGAGAAGCTCTCTTACAATTAACTTGGAGAAAGTGTGTCTGGACTTGTTTTGGGTTTAAGGGATGATACTTATCCTTCCAGTCCATTAGAATTGCTGGGAATATAAATTGAAAATGGATTTCAGAGTGCCTTGTAAAGTGCCATGTAAATATAAGCAGGCACTATATTTTTTTAAATATTCGCTATTTGTAGGAAATGGATATATAGAGTGTTTTGAAGTTACTTTTGTTCTATGCAAAATTTTTAATAAATAAAAGAAGATTGATTAGTAACAACCATTTCCATTCTGGAAGGATCGCAATCCTAAAATATACCTATGTTTTCAGAATTTTAAATTACATTGTGACTTACTAGATTTTAAGTGAGGTAACTTCAGTGACCAAAAAGAATACAATTTTAAGCTTGTGAGTTTGATTCAGAATGATAAACCTGTGTACGATTATAATCTGTGTACTTTTTTCCAAAGGGGAAAAGTGTCCTTTTATCCATATGCTAAAATGGACACACAGTTTTCCAGGGGTTGAAGCTCTGAATAAGGGAAGAAGGGTCTGAATAGGCATTTGTCTTTGGGAGTGGATGAATTAATTTCCCCCAGACAGTTTCGAGAGCTCTGTGGTCGTCCTATCTGCTGGTGACATTCAGGAGGAGTTGGTGGATGGGCCGCATCAGAGGCCATGGAGTGAAGTGGCAAATGACAGAGGAAGTTCCCCCGTCGAGGTGTCTCGTTCACACACTGGCCGTGATTCTAAGGATAGCTTACTCTGCCCGTTGACTGCAATGTCCATCCTGTGTTCGTAACTGTTATTAAATCCCTAGAGAGCTGGGCAATTTTGAAGCGGCCACCGAGAGCTTTCAGAAGGCACTGCTGCTCAATCAGAACCACGTGCAGACCCTGCAGCTCCGGGGCGTGATGCTCTATCACCACGGCAGCTTGCAGGAAGCGCTGAAGAACTTCAAGGTGAGCCTCTGTGGGCCAGCGGCACTGTCGCTGGAGTCCCCGCGGTGATCTCCAGCAGAGTCTAGTGTTAATATGTCAACAAAAAGAGAGAAAAAACATCACTGTTTGCTGTGCACACTAATGTGCAGAGCATGTATCTGGTCTGATTTAACCTGGAGGGGAAACTTGAGATGCGATTCCAGACGAGAGGATATAAAGCATGTCAAAGCTTTCTCATACCGTGTGGGTGCTAACGCAGCATCTGTCCGTCAATGCCCCAGCGGTGTCTGCAGCTGGAGCCGTACAACGAAGTGTGCCAGTACATGAAGGGACTCAGCCACGTGGCGATGGGCCAGTTTTACGAAGGAATAAAAGCACAGACAAAAGTGATGCTAAACGACCCCCTCCCCGGCCAGAAGGCGAGCCCGGAGTACCTTAAAGTGAAGTACCTTCGAGGTGAGTCAGGAGGTCGCAGAACCTCTGCATTTTCATGCTCCACGCTGTAGAAATCACACTGCGTGACGCTTCTGCGTTCCAGATGAGTCAGATTAGTCAGCGGCATCTCACAGAGGCTGGGTGCCTTGTCCAGGGCCACCCTCGTGAGGGGCGGCGTCGGGACTAGACAGCGTCTGGGTCTTCTGTAGACCCGTCCGATGCCGCTTCTGCCACTTCCCGCAGTTCTTCTTTCTGAAGTTAAAGTCTTGCTTGAGTCATAAGAAACTATCTTGAACTAATGGCGATGCTCCTCCAGGGTGTTCAGTGCAGGACACTGAAGGACATGCAGGCCCCCTCCTGGGAGGTTTTACTGTTGGGCGTGAACTCGGTGCCTTTGACCTATTTTTCCTTAATGTCTGAATTCTCATAAGTTTTGGAGAAATTCAATGGAGGTGAGGAAGAAAGCAGATCTTTCTGTTACCCTTTTATTCGTCATTCTCTTACCTTTTCTCTTCCATACATAAAGATACTTTTGTTTTTGTATCAAGCTCACATATTTCTCCTTTGTTATTGGCTCTTTGTACCATGACCGTCCAACAGAAAAAAATCGAGAGCTATATATATAATGTTTCATTTGTACCAGCCACACTGAAAACGTAAAAAACAGGTGCGGTTAATTTTAGTGATACATTCTGTTTAGTTCAGCATATCCAAAATATTAGTTCAACATATAATTAACATAAAAACACCATTTTTTAGATATTTTACATTATTTTTTGTACTAAGTCTTTGAAATCTGATATATATTTTACACTTATAGTACCTCTCAATTTGAATGCTAAATTTTCATTGGAAACACTTGATCTGATGAATGTAGATTTTATAAAATTTACAGTTGACAAAGTAGATTCATAATACGCAAATTGTTCTAAACGTACGGAAGTTTTCTAATAATTGAATCAAATGTCAGTTTTTAAGTTTAATTGAGATTAAATAAAATTTAAAATTCAGTTTTTCGGTCACTGTAGCTTCATTTTAAGTATTTGGTGGCCAAGTGGCTAGGCGCTGCCTGTTGGATAGCACCGCTCTTTACCCGAAATCATTCCCTCCTTTCCCCAGCTTTAGCAGAACTTACTTGTGAACTGTAGACTGCAGGGGCGGGCACTCTGTGCTGTGGTTTTTCCTATATTTTTTCTTAGGGATAGGTCATCAGTTGGCAAAACCAAATACCCAGTTAATCTATCCATCAGTTGATGGAGTTTCTGGCTCTGTCTGACACTGAACTTGGATTCTCAGACTCTGGAATTGAAAAGAAATGAGATCTTTGGTGTTGTTCAGGGAAGGCAGTTAAAATTTAGCCAGAGTAGACCCAGACTGACTGCCTTACATTGGACCCTGATGACTCAAGTCAGTGGCAGGTTACCCCCTATTATCATCTAATAATGGCAACTTACTGAAATTTAGAGCCTCCTTCTAGCATTCTTGTGGTTAAATCACAGCTTGTTGTAAAGCGTTTGTGTGGCAGCTAGCTATAAACGTGTTTCTTTAGCAGTATTCGGGTGTGTCACGTCTCACTTCCCGTCTGCAGAGTATTCTCGGTATCTCCACGCGCACCTCGACACCCCCCTCACGGAATATAACGTTGACGTGGACCTGCCTGGAAGCTTTAAGGACCACTGGGCTAAAAATCTGCCTTTCCTCATAGACGACTATGAAGAGCAGCCTGGGTTGCAGCCCCACATAAAGTAAGGAGGAGTTTTTTTGGTTTTTTTTTTCTTTTTCTTTTTCAGAACTGAGCTATCAGTTCATCATGATATTTCTTGACCAATAAATTAACCCCCTATAACCAGAATGAAGTGCTGTCTTGGAGCCTGCAGTTCAATTAAGAATAAATGTTTGTTGGACCAAAAAGGGAAAAGAAAAATTTAAAAATAAGAAAAAGAAAGTCAGTTGCTCCAGTGGGGTTGTATGTGTCGCTCCGGTGGGGTTGTATGTGTCGCTCCCGTGGGGTTGTATGTGTCGCTCCCGTGGGGTTGTATGTGTCGCTCCGGTGGGGTTGTACGTGTCGCTCCGGTGGGGTTGTACGTGTCGCTCCGGTGG
>NW_007735629.1:105093-105435 GCF_000696425.1 Galeopterus variegatus
GGTGGGTTGTATGTGTCGCTCCGGTGGGGTTGTATGTGGGGTTGTATGTGTCGCTCCGGTGCGGTTGTATGTGTCGCTCCGGTGCGGTTGTATGTGTCGCTCTGGTGGGTTGTATGTGTCGCTCCGGTGGGGTTGTATGTGGGGTTGTATGTGTCGCTCCGGTGGGGTTGTACGTGTCGCTCCGGTGGGGTTGTATGTGTCGCTCCGGTGGGGTTGTATGTGTCGCTCTGGTGGGTTGTATGTGTTGCTCCGGTTGGGTTGTATGTGTCGCTCCGGTGGGTTGTGTCGCTCCGGTGGGGTTGTACGTGTCGCTCCGGTGGGGTTGTATGTGTCGCTCCGGTG
>NW_007735630.1:0-1580 GCF_000696425.1 Galeopterus variegatus
CTGTTAGACCTAAGGAAAAAGACAGACCCCAATACAATAATATTTGGGGACCTGAATACCCTCTCTCAGCATTGGACTATATTCTCGGCAATAAATCAACAGAGAAACATAAGATTTAACCTATACTTTTGGTCAATTGGACTTGGCAGATATCTACAGAACATTACACCCAACAACTACGGATACATTCTTACTATCAGTTCATGAAACATTCTGCAGGAAAGATAGCATGTTAATTCACANTGAAGCCAGTCCAACCACCTGCAGGAACCCCATCCAAATCACTTCATCAGCTGGCCTGGTTTCACAAGGACACCCCCTCCCCGAAGTAGCCTGCAGGGTGGCTGCTACCAGCAGAAGCCATCACACCAACCAGATTGTACACACACAGGACCCCCTGCTAATGCTGAAGAAATAGCCAGCCCAGCTGTGTACAGGACACCCCCCACCCATCACTACCACATGCAGTGTAGCTCCATGCTCCTGCCATTGCTGCTGCTGGCAGCCATGCACACTGCCACTGCACCAGTCAGACTGGCCATGCGAGGAACCCACTGCCACCACTACTCATTGACAGAAGGGAGGTCATGAGCAGAACCACAAGGAAGAGGTAAGTCAGGACAGACCTGTGTCCCAGTGGCCCAAAACAAAGAGGGAATAATGCTGCTCCTGTGGTTGTGCACCTGGGGTGGAAGCTGTGTGTACAGTGCACATGACTGCCTTAACCCAGGGAGAGACACACACAGAGACCTCAGAGAGGACAGAAACCCAGAAGAGCTAAATAATATAAGAAGAAAATTCACAGCCACCACCAACCCATCTCCATACAAAGAAAAGCAAGTACCCAGGAGAAGCCTCAGTCTGTAGAAATGAGGAAAGTGAAACCCTACTAAGGGTCACCCGTTCAAGCTGAGATCAAACATACCCAAGTGCACTCACCAGGGTCATGGGACAGTAGCCAGGGAGCCAACAAGCCCAATCAGGTCCACCCACCTCAGCCAAACAGTGCCAGGGCACCCACCCAGGCACTTTGCCAAAGACATCAAGATCTTACCCACATCCTTGACAACCCAACACAGTGTCACTAACCAGTCAGGGAGCCACTAAGTGCCTGTGCATAGGCCATGGAGGCACTCACATGCTACATTGACATTGAGTATAGCTGAGGTATATTCACAGAGACTACCCTACTGAGTCTACCTGGAACCAATATGAACCCTACTCAACAATCAGTATAATACACATCTACAGGAAGAACTCTTTCTCCTTGAAGCCAAGACTAGAAATAAATGCCCTATGAGGTTACCAGCCATCAATGCAGAGATACTAGAAATATGAAAATGTAAGAAAATATGACACAACCAAAAGAATACGATAGTTCTCAACACCAGCCCGCCCCCCAAACCAGGTCACCCTTGACATGTCTGAAAAGAAATTCCAAGTAACAGACTGACTGATTGGATTAAAAAGCTGGATCCAATTATATGCTGACTATAAGAAACTCACCTCAACTGTAAAGAGAAACACAGACTAACAGTGAAGGGATGGAAAAAGATACACCATGCAAATGGAAATCAAAA
>NW_007735630.1:3054-6080 GCF_000696425.1 Galeopterus variegatus
ACACAATGAAATACTACTCGGCCATAAAAAGAATGAAAGATGGCCATTCACAGAAAAATGGATGAATTTATAGAAAATTATATTAAGTTAAATAAGTCAGGCACAGAAGGAGGAAACTGCATGTCCTCACTTATCAGTGATAGCTAAAAAAAATAAATAAATAAAAAGTGAAAAAAAGCTACTACAATCACACTACTACGCTGAACTTTCAAAAAAAGAGAACAGAACAGAAGTTTGCAGGGGTGGGAAAGGGAGGGGATAAGGGAGGAACTGGTAAACGGCCACGAAAAATGATTACATTGTGTATTGTTAAGTGTACTAATATTCTGATTTAAGCATCACATATTGCACACAGGTATTGATATTCAACTGTGTATGCCACATATATGTACAATCAAGTATGTTACAAAAAAGAAATAAAAAACAAACAAACAAACAAAAAAAAAACAGCGTGGTACTGGCATACAAACAGACACTTGGACTGATGAGTATAGAAAACCCAGATGTCAACCCACATATTTCCAGTCAACTGATCTTTGACATAGGCGGCAACACCATACAATGGGGTGAAGACTCCATCTTCAATAAACGGTGCTGGGAAAACTGGACATTCATATGTAGAGGAATGAAAGTAGACCCGTACGTCTTGGCATATACAAAAATCAACTCAACATGGATTAAAGACTTAAATATAAGAGTGGAAACTATAAAACTCCTAAAATAAAACATAGAGCAAACACTTCAGGAAATAGGACTAGACAAAGACTCTGTGAATATGACCCCAAAAACACAAGGCAACAAAAGAAAAAATTAAAAAATGGGATTATATCANCAAAACTGTCTCCCCAAGTCAACTAATTCAACCTGGGGTTTTGGGACGTAGGTAGTGAATTGGGTCACCTGCAGGTTGCTGACTGCTTGTCCACCCAGTCCCATAGGCTGCTCATGTTTCATTTTCTGATGCATGACAGCTTGTGCCTGGAGATACGCAGTCTCCTCCAACTCACCACTGGTGTGAGAAGAAGGAGCGGCCAGTCACTGAATGTCATCCTCCAGGACATTTATGTGCACTTCCAACGACTCTGCTTTTCACTTCAAAACTTGATCAGTTTGCAGCATAGTGAACAGTAGCCAGGCTCCAGTCAGCAGAAAAGTGGCCACCAGGCACCACATACTCAAGGATAGCCACATTTCCTCCCCCTTCCAAGGGGTTGTCCACTGTAGTTCCTGGTCTGTGCTGACTTGGCAGTATAGTGAGCAGCAAGAGATCCATCAATGGGAAAGTGGCTGTAGGGCACAACATATTCAAAAGCAGACACATTTCATCCTCCCAATGGCTTTTGGCTCCTGCGCCTGCTCAGAATCTTCCTGACAACTACACCAATTGTAGAGCTAGGGCTGGAGCTCAAAGAAACCTTGAGCCCATTGTCCAGACTGGGTCACAAACCCTTCACATGCAGGTCTGTGAGCTAGGTAACAGGAAAAGGTTTTTGGAGCCATGGGTTAAGAAACAATAGGCTTTATTTTAGATGCATGCTCTGTCGACCAGCAGTTCAGAGCTGCTGCCTCACACACTGAAGAGGACACAAAAATAGCAAGAAGTAAAAGGATACGTGTGCATGAATGTACACTAACTCTACTCCCACACAACTTGTTTACAAGGGATGTGCTGCACCACACCCAGCCAGACCTGAGGCAAGAGGGCCTGAATAAACTGCTCTGTTTTCCTCACGGTATTCCAGATGCACGCCCCCTTAAGGATTTCTTATACAACTGGTCATATCATGGAGAACTCCTGTAGTTATTATTTGCCTGGGAAATACATTATTTCTCTTTCATTTCTGAATGACAGCCTTGTCAGGTATAGTATACTTGTCTGGAAGTTTTTTTCTTTTAGTATTTTGTACATATGATCCTATTCTCTTCTGGCCTGTAGTGTTTGTGATGAAAAGTCTGCTGTTAGACTGAAGGGGACTACCTTCTAGGTGACTTAATGCTTTTCTCTTGCTGTTTTTAGATTCTCTCTTTGTCTTTGAGTTTTGCCAGTTTAATGATAATGTGTTTTGGAGAGGACCTTTTTAGACTGAATCTGTTTGGGGATCTTTGAGCATCCTGAATCTGAAGGTCCATGACTCTGCTTATACTTGGAAAGTTTTCTGCTATTATTTTGTTGAATATTTTCTCAATGACTTTTCCTTTCTCCTCCCCTTCAGGAACACCATGATTTGGATGTTTGTGCACTTAAGATTGTGTTCTCTCTGTCTTACATTTTCTTCCTTTACTTTAATTCTTTTTCTATTTTTGTCTGAGTTATTTCAAAGTGACTGTGTTCAAGATCAGAAATTCTTCTCTTTGTTCCACCCTGCTGTTTAAGCTCTTAAGTTGTGCTTTTTATCTTTTTGAATGATTGCTCAGTTCTGTGAGTTCTGCCACATTCTTTTAAAGTATTAATCTCTTTGTATATTTCCTCTTTCATGTCCTGGATAATTTTTCTCAGTTCATTGTATCGTCTGAGTATTCTTGTGTCTCAGTGAGTTACCTTAAGATTTTTACTTGGAATTCCTTTTCGGTCATTTCAAGTGTTTCCTGCTCTATGGGGTCTGGTACTTGAGAGTTATTGTATTCCTTTGGTAGACTCGTATTTTCTTTTTTCTTTTCTTTCTTTTCTTTTTTTTTTTTTCTAGTATCTCTACATTAGTGTCTGGTCATCTGGTAGAGCAGTTGCTTCTTCTTTTAATCTCCTACACTGGACGCTGTTTGTGACCATCATTATGTCAATGCAGTTGAGTGTTCAGCAGTCTTCCTGCAAAGTGGTAGTGGCTGCTGTTGCTGCTGTGTGGTAGCAAGCCACCGTACTATTGGTGGTGTTTGTTGAAGTGGTATTGGTGGGATGCCCATGTGGCAGTGGAGCAGTTGGGGCTCCAGTAATGAAGACTGCTCATATGATGATGGTGATGGTGGTGACTGTAGCAGTGGCAGTTGCAGCAGCTGCCTGCTTGGCTACAGTGTGTGTAGGTGGCCTGTGC
>NW_007735630.1:6666-17825 GCF_000696425.1 Galeopterus variegatus
TTTCTCAAAGGAAAATGTGCAAATGGCCAGCAGACACATGAAAAAATGCTCAGCATCACTAGACATCAGGGAAATACAAATCAAAACCACACTGATATCATCTCACCCCAGTTAGACTGATTATTATTAGAAAAGACAGAGAGTAACCAGTGGCAGCAAGGATGTGGACAAAGGGGAACTCTCCTAAGTTGCAGTGTGAGTGTAAATTAGTGCAACCATTATTGAAACAGTTTGGAGGTTCCTCAATCAACTGTAGATAGTACTGCCATACGATCCAGCAATCCCACTTCTGGGTATGTACCCAAAGGAAATGAAATCATCTTCTCAAAGGGATACAACTCCCATGTTTATCACAGCTCTGTTTACAATAGCAGAGAGCTGAATCCAAGCTAAATGTCCATCGACAGAAAACTGGATAAGGAAAATGCGGAATATACACTCAATGGATTATTACTCTGCCATAAAAAATGAACAAAATTCTTCCATTCATGGCAACATGGATGAACTTAGAGAAAATTATGTTAAGTGAAATAAGCCAGGCACAGAAAGAGAAATACCCCATGGTCTCACACATAAGTGAGTGCTTGAAAAAAACATGAAAAAATAAAAAAATGAAGAAAGAAAGATACAACCATCATAATTGTACATTGAACTTTCAAAAGGAGAGAAGAGAACTAGGATTACCAGAGGTGGGAAGAGGGAGAGGGGATTAGTGAAGGATTGGTGGAGGTCCATGGGAAGTGGCCACATGGCATAATGCTGAATGTGCTGATTGTCCTTATTTGAGCATCATATATTGCGCCCAGATAAGTATATTCAGCTTGATACCCCACACAAATATGTACAATTAATTTTGTTTCAATAAAATTCTTGAAATGAAATTCACATACCAAACAACTGAAAATTTTTATTGTACCCTATAGAGGTATACAGTTTATTCACAATGTTGTGCAACCAGCAGCACTTGTAGTTTCAAAACATTTTCATCACTCCACACAAGTATACCATATACATTAAATGATTGTTTGCCATTCCTCCACCCATCATGTAGTAAACTTTCATCTGCTTTCTGTCTCTGCGGATTTGACTATTATGGATATATCATATAAAAGGACTCATAGCATATGTGGCCATTTGTTTCTGGCTTCTTTCACCTATCATGTTTAAGTTGTAGCATGTATCAGTGCTTTGTTCTTCCTGTCTGAAAAATATTTCATTTTACATACACACATGCACCAATTTGTTTACCATTCATCTGTTGATGGACATTTGTATTATTTCTGCGTTTTGGTTTTTATAAATAATGCTGCTATGAACATTTGTGTACAAGCTTCTTCATGGAAGTGTTTCCATTTTTCTTGGGTACATTTCCAGGAGTAGAATCTTGGGGTCATATGGTAATTTTGTATTTATCTGTTTGAGAAACTACTAAACTTTTCTACAGTGAATGCACCATTTAATATTCACACAAGCAATGTACAAGGGTTCTTATTTTTTCACATAATCGACAAAACTTTTGATTTTGTAACTTTTTTGTATATTAAAGCCATCCTAGTCAGTGTAAAGTGTTATCTCATTGCAGTTTTGGCTTGCATATTCTTAGTAATTAGTCATATTGAACATCTTTTCATGTGCTGTTTCCCATTTGTGTACCTTTGGAGGAAAGTTGGGAAGTTGAGTCTTTTCTCTCCATTTAGTTTCCTCCTTTCAGTGGATCAGCTTTCAAAATTGAGTATGACTTAGCTTCAGAAGTTTCATAAATGTGCTTTATCATGAATTTGAGGACTGGCTTTTCCATTTTGGCAAAACTGGACACTGGAATTTTGATAGTGACTGCACTTAATCTCTAAATTTCTTCAGGGTGTATTGCCATACTAACAATATTACATGTTCTGATCCTTGATCATGGGATGCACCTAATTTTTTTAGCAACATTTAATAATTTTCAGTTTATGAGTCTTTTACCTCCTTCATTATAGATTCTTAAGTATTTCAACTTTTTGGATGATATTGTAATTGTAGTTAATTTTAATTCATTTTTAGATTGTTGTATAGACACACAACTGATTTTTGTGTTGATATTGTATGCTGAAATTATGCTGAAATAATTTATTGGCTCTAGTATTTTTATTGTGGATTGTGGGGGATTTCTTTATATAGGATCCTGTTATCCTAAATAGAGATAGTTTTACTTCTTTCCTACTTAAATGTTTTCTATTTCTTTATCTTGTCAAATTGCTCTGGCTAGGACTTCCGGTGCTATGTTGAATAGAAGTGGTGACATGGACAACATTGATTAGTTCCCCCTGATTTTAGTGGATCAGCTTTCACAAATGAGAATGATTTAGCTTTGGAAGTTTCATAAATGTGCTTTATCATGATAAGAAAGTTCCACTGTATTTATAGTGTTCCGAGTGTTTTTATAATAAAGCGTTTTGAATTTTGTCAAATGCTATTTCTGCGTCTATTAAGATAATGATGTAGTTTTTTTCTTTCACTCTAATAATATGGCTATTGTACTGATTGATTTTCTTTTTCTTTCTTTCTTTTTTTTTTTTTTTTGGTGGCTGGCTGGTACAGGTATCTGAACCCTTGACCTTGGAGTTACAACACCACATTTTCACCAATTGAGCTAACTGGCTAGCCCTGTGTAATTTTCTTGTTGAACCACCCTAGCATTTCCAGGAATAACACCACTTGGTTTTGGTATATAATCTTTTTTTAAAATTTTGGAAAAATATGCATAACATAAAAGTTGCTGTATTATCCATTTTATGTGTACAGTTTAATGGTATTAAGCACATTCACATTTTTGTGCTACCACCACCACCATTTACCTCCAGAACTCATTACCTTGAAAAGTGGAAACTCTGTACCCGTTAAACAATAACTTCCCATTTCTCCCTCCCTTTAACCCCTGGCAAGCACCATCTATCTTTATAAATTTGATTAGTCTAGGTATCCCATGAAAATGGACTCTTACAGTATTCATCCTTTTGTGACTGGATTTTTTAACTTAGCATAATGTCCTCATGGTTCATTTATGTTGTAGCATGTGTCAGCAATTCTTTCCATTTTAAGGGTGAATAATATTCTGTTGTATGTATTCTGTTTATCCACTCATCTGTTGATAGAAACTGGGGTTACTTCTACCTTGTGGCTATTGTAAATAATGCCACTATGAACACGGCTGTACATATACCTCTTTGAAATTCTGCTTTTGTTTCTTTTGGGTATATACTCAGATGTAGAATTGCTGAAGTATATGGTAATTCTATTGTTAACTTTTTGAAGAACTGCCCCTCGGTTTGGCATAGTGGCTACACCATTTTACGTGTGCACCAACAGAACACAAGGGTTTTGATTTCCTCGCCAACACTTCTTATTTTCTGTCTTTTGTTTTTTAATAGAAGCTCTCCTAATGAGTCAGGTGGTATCTCACTATGGTTTTGATTTGTATTTCCCTAATGGTTATTGACATCAAGCATTTTTTCATGTGCTCATTCACCATTTGTATACTTCTATTCAAGTCCTGTGCCCATTTAAGAACCAGATTGTATGGGTTTCTGTGTGTGTATATGTGTGTAATACTTTGAATGTGCTGTTGGATTTGGTTTACTAATATTTTGTTGAGAATTTTGCATCTATATTCATAACAGATGTTGGTCTTATTTTGTAGCATCTTTATCTGGCTTTAGTGTCAGGGTAGCATCATAGAGTGTGTTAAATGTATTCTCTCCTCTTTTATTTTTTTAAAGAATTGAGTAAGATTAATTTTAATTCTTTCTTAATTTTTTGGTAGAATTCAACAGTGAAGTAATTTTGTTCTTGACCTTTTTGCGGAATTTCTGATTTCTAATTCAACGTTTTTGCTTTTTGTGTGTTCTCATTTTCTATTGCACCTTGAGTCAGTTTTGATAATTTCTGTGTTTCTGGGATGTCTTGCATTTACCTAGATTATCTAATTTGTTGGTGCACAACTGTTTATCGTATTCTCTTATAATGCTTTTTATTTCTGTAAAATCAGTACTAAAATTGTATAGTTCAACTGTCCCATTGTATTGATGGGAAATTGAGACGTAGAGACAAAACAATAGGACTAGTTTAATATATGGCAAATAGTGCTTACTCTCTTATTTTTTCCCTTGTATTTTTCCCCCAAGGTTTTGAAACTTGAGCATCCTCAAGAAGACAAGAACTTGATGTCCAAATAGAAACTGAATTAAATTCAGGTAAGATAGAAATTACTTAACATCTGTATTCTCTGGACTAACCCACTGAAACAGAATAAGAGAGGGCACATTGCTATTACTGCCTGAGATTGGCTAGCTCATTGTTCCTTCTTACATAGTTGTAAGGGCTCTGTACACTTCCCTCCCCACAAATCTCTATGTTATTCTAGATATCATAGGTTGAATGTCCCAAAAAGCAGACCTTAACTGCAGATATGCATGCAGATAGTTTACTGGGGAGTACTCTCAAGAATACCTGTAAAGTGGTCAGAAACATAGAGACACAATCACCTCCTTTGATGATGTATTCTCTCTCTCTTTATATATATATATATATTTTTTTTTTTTTAACTTAACAAAATGTTAGCAAGATAGGCCCACATGATGCTGTTTTTGAATAGATTCCTACAAATACGGAATGTTCTGAACATGTGGTCTATCCTGGAGAAAGTTCTATGTGCACTTGAGAAGAGTTTTTTTCTGCAGTTGTTGAGGCAAGTTTTCTGTATATGTCTGTTAGGTATAGTTGATATCTAGTGTTGTTCAAGTCTTCTATTTCCTTATCGATCTTCTGTCTGGATGGCCTATCCATTATTGAAAGTTGGGTATTGGAGTCTCTCACTATTATTGTAGAACTGTCTATTTGCTCCTTTAATTCTGACAATGTCTGCTTTATATATTTTGGGGTTCTTTGAGTGAGGTAAATACATTACAAAGTTACATATTCTTGATGAATTCACTTTTTTCTAATATAGAACAATCTTATTTGCTTCTTTGAACAACTTTTGCTTAAATTCTATTTTGTCTGATACTAGTATAGCCACCCCAGCTCTCTTTGGTTACAATCTGTATGGGAAGTTGTTTTCTAGTCTTTCACTTTCAACATATATGTGTCTTTGGGTATAAAGTGAGTTTCCTGTAGATAGCATAAAGGTTTTCTTTTAAATCCATTCTTTCAATATCTGTATTTCCAATGGCAAGTTCATTTTATTTACAGTTAAAATGATTAGCCATATTCAAAAATTACTTCTGCCATACTACTATCTTTCTATACGCCTAACATCTTTTTTGTTCTATTCCTCCAGTATTGCCTTATTCTTTGCTTAATCATTTTGTTTTCTAATGAAATGTTTTGATTCACTTTTGATTTCTATCTCTGTATACCTTTAAGTTTTTTTTCTTTATAGTTACCATGTGGATTACTGCTAACATCTTATATGCTTAATCATTTTGTTTTCTAATGAAATGTTTTGATTCACTTTTGATTTCTATCTCTGTATACTTTTAAGTTTTTTTTCTTTATAGTTACCATGTGGATTACTGCTAACATCTTATATATCTCATTACATACTGATTTGATGGAAATCATCATGTTGAAGGGATACCTGCAGTCCTATGTTTATTGCAACTCTAATTACAATAGCTAAGAATTGGAACCAACCTAAATGTCCATTTATTGATGACCGAGTAAGGAAAAGTTGGCACACATATGCAATGGAATACTACTCTGCTATAAAAAGAATGAAATTCTGTCATTTGTACCAACAGAGATGAACTTAGAGATAATTATGTTAAATGAAATAATTCAGGCTCAGAAAGAGAAATACCACATGTCCTCACTCACAAGTAGGAGTTAAAAAATAAACAAATCAATAAAAAAGAAAGATACAACCATCACAATAATTCATTGAACTTTCAAAATGAGAGGACTGAACCAAGGCCACCAGATGTGGGAAATGGGAAGGGAGAGGGAGATTAGTGAGAAATTGGGAAAGGTCACAAAAAATGACTACATTGTATAATGTTGAATGTACTAATTATCCTGACTATATATAATTATTACACATTGCACATTGGTACTGCTTGATATTCAATGCTCTACCCCAGAGATATATACAATCAATTCCATTTCAATAATAATAGAGAATAACTTACTGGTTTGAATTTATGTAAACTTAATACCAAATTAGTTTCAAATTGTATACGTTAGCTCTGATCTCATCCAACTCCATTCCTCCTGTGTGTTGTTGTTTCAAATTACATACTTATACATTGTGTGTCATGCATTTTTATCTTAAATTTATAACTATTATTGTAAATCATATAGAAACAAAAAAGAGGGTTACATACAAATATATAGGAATATTATCTTTTACATATACTTATATAATTACTCAACAGAAATATTTATATATTACTATTGCTTTGATTTATTGTTTACTGGCTTTTAAAAATCAACCTGAAAGCTAAGTCCCTTTAGCATTTTTGTAGGTGAGCTCTACTAGGGAAGAACTGTGTTAGCTTTTTGAAAAATCCTGAAATGTCTTAATTTTTCCTTTATTGTGTAACAATAGTTTTGAAAGAAATACAATTTTTACTTTTCTGTTTTTTTCTGTCAGCGTTTTATATATATTCTTCCACTGATTTCTGGCCTTCATAGTTTCTGAGGAAAACTCAGCTATTACTTTTATTGAGGATCCTTTGTACATGTTGAGTAACTTCTCTCTTGCTGCATTCCACATTCTCCCTTTATCTCTTTAACTTTAGTTAAAATATGCCTTTGTAGGAGTCTCTTTGGTTTTATCCTCCTTGGAGTGTATTGAGCTTAAAGATATATACATTCACATCTTTTATCAAATTTAGAAAGTTTTTAGCCATTATTTCTTCTAATATTTTTCTGCTCTTTTTCTGACTCCCCTCTCTAGTGCTTCTGCAATGTGTATGTTAATACACATGATGGACTTCCATTGGTCCTTTAGGTTTTGTTCATTTTTTTGTTTCTTTTTCTTTCTGCTACTGAAACTGCATAATTTATGCTGTCCTATTCTCATCTTTCCTATTTGTTATTTCTGTTTGCTCCAGTCTGCTGTTTTTTTTTGTTTGTTTGTTTGTTTGTTTTTTGTCTTTTTGTCTTTTTTTACTGACTGGTAACGGGATCACAACCCTTGGTGTCACGCCCGTACGGGGGACCGGCAACGGGATCGCAACCCTCAGTGTTGTGCCCACACCGCGCTCAGCCAGTGAGCGGGAACCGGTCTCCACATGGGATCCAAACCCTCGTCGGGAGCGCCGCCGCGCTCCCAAGTGGCGCACTCTCCATTCTGGGCCGGCCCTCTAGTCTGCTGTTGAACCCCTTTAGTAATTTTTTTTCTTTCAGCTATTGTATTTTGCTCCAGAATTTGCATTTGGTTTTGTTTCATAATTTCTTTCCCATTGTTGATTTTCCTGGCTTTTTAATTCAGTATTCTCCCAATAACTTTAGTTCCTTATACATGGTTTCTTCCAATTTTCTGAGGATATTTAAGACATTTACTAAAGGTTTTATCTTGTAAGTCAAATTTCTGGGCATTCTTAGAGATGATTTCTGCCAAATTCTTCTTTTTAAACTGTTAATAGGCCATAGTACTTGTTTGTTTAGTTTTGTTTTGTTTCTTTGTTTGCTTCTTGGAAGCTCTGTACTTTTTAAGGAACTCAAAATTTAGTATATTGCAATATGACAACTCTGAATTTAAGGTGTTTTTTTTTTTTTTTTTTTTTTTTACTTCCAGCAATTACTGGTGTTCCTTCATGAGGGCTCCAGTCATCAATTTATTTAGTGACTTTTTCAAACTGTTTTTGTATCTTTTGTCATGTTTAATCACTTGAATCTCTTTTCTGCTACCTCTGCAGTCAATCAGTGACTTGACTCAAATTTCCTTAAGTTCCTGGATACAATAACAAAATAACAGAAAAGAAGTCATTTTGTTTCTTTAAATTCCCAAATCCAATGACACTGGGGAAATTGCTTTAGGCCATGTGGATTGTGTCAACCCATCAGCAATCGAAAGACACAACATAGTACACTATCCCCCCAAACTTCCCACCACAGAGGTGGGTTATGAGGAATGTTAGCCTCTATACAAGATGTCTAATTTACTGAAATTTACCTCTTTCTTCATCAAACATTCCTTAGATGGTGCAACTGCTTGACTAGACTCCAGAGTCCCCACATAATTTCTTCATACAGATTGTGCAAGGTCACTGGTTGTTTTTGTGGAGGAACGCATTGCTGAACTTCCTGATTTACCATTTTTGTGACATTACTCTCATAATGCGATCATAACAACATTTCAATCTGTGACATCAAATGTATTTCCATTTATTTAGGTTTTATTTTATTTCTTTCAACATTATTGTATATAGTCTTGTTTAATTATGATAGGTTATGTCCAAATTCCCTTCAGCATTTGGAAATATTATTATTGGTTTGTGAGTGCACTACTTCTCTCCTGACTTAAGAGTAATTTGAAGTTGATGAGCTTAGAATACTGTGTGAAGCCGACATTACTATGGAAAATGACCGTCTTTGTCTTGCAAGGGAATGTGTTGAGAGGGGTTAGTTAATCTTCATGGTGCTGATTAAATAATATTAGACGTGTCATAGTCACCTGTAGATTATAAAAGCATTATTAATTTAATGCTGGCCTAGGGACTGGTTAGAAAATAATATTTTTTAGGGCCGGCCCGGTGGCGCACTGCTACAGTGCGCCGCTTGGGAAGTGCGGCAGCGCTCCCGCCGAGGGTTCGGATCCCACATACAGACCGGTTCCCGCTCACTGGCTGAGCGAGGTGCGGGTGCAGCACCGAGGTTTGCGATCCCGTTGCCGGTCCCGGTCCGGTACGGGCACGACACTGAGGGTTGCGATCTGTTGCTGGACACGAAAAAAGACAAAAAAAAAGGGAAAAAAAAAGAAAATAATATTTTTTGAATATAAATGATCTTCTGTAGTTTATATTTAAAATTGCCCCCTTGTCACTTCTGTGTCATATCATCTTTTCAGTTCTAAACCAAACTTACTTATCCTTGTCAATTGCTTTCTCTCACCCAAATTTCAATTCATGGGAACTCCATTCATTAGTCACTCAGCCTAAATATCTGCATTACTCCTGCAATTTCCTTTATCCCTAATGGGCAGTTAGCACCTCAAATTCTCTGTCTTCGTGGCTGTAATGACTCTTTAATTTGTATTTCCTATTCATTCCTGCATTTGTTCCCTGTACCAAGTTGCCCACTTTCTCCCATCTGGACTACAATAATGCTGGCTTCATCTTGTCTTTGTGACCCCAATCTCTTTTCCTATAATTCATTCTAGATTTTGCTTCCAGTTTAGCTTTTGCACAATTTCAATTTCATGATGAGTCTGCAGGCAACGTTGAATTTATATAAATTTTTGACAGTAGAAGAGAATTCACACTCTTATTTCAGGTTTATAACATCTTTATGCTGTGCCCTTAATTTACCTATTTTGATTAATTAAGATTGTGTTTGCTTCCAAATAAGAGAAAATCTGGTTAATAATGGTTTAAACAAATGGTGGCTTTATTTATTTCAAATAGAAGGTTTTTCATGGTGGACCAATGTGCGGATAATATGTTAGCCCTGAAGCATCAGAGAGTCAAGTGCCTTCAATTTTTATTCACCACATTTGGTATGTAGGCTTCGTTTCTTTGGTTAAATCCTCACATCCGAAGATGATGTGCACTTTACCTCCTCCTTCGCATCTGTGTTTTACGTGAGAGGGGGAAAATAGAGAAGGAGCGCCAATAGGATTCCACTTATAGCTTTGTGGGAAAGTACTATGTTCCCTGGCTCACCTAGCTGCAAAGAGTCTCATGAATGGAATTTTTGGGCAAGCAAAGAAAAGTGGAGTAAGAAATGAAGTTCAGGCCAATTGATTCATAGTCTGTGCTATACCGTGCAGTAGTTTTTCTAACAATAGACTTTCCAGTTTCTGTGTTGGCTAACTTTACAGCAATGTGAGCTATTTGGGATTCTGTGTAGCTAAATGTGCTTGTAAATAATTAGTCAGGTAATTGTATCAAATCATTCCTAGGAAAAACACAATCAGCAATCTGGATTTACTATTCAAAATTTGGTATATTTGACAATTTAGTATGCAGTGTATCTGATTTGTTTGGAGCTGGGACAGAGACAACAAGCACCACCATGAGATATGGACTCCTGCTCCTACTGAAGTACCCGGAGGTCACAGGTAAGACCATAGCTGATGAGCACAGTGAATTTCAGCAAAGATGTTGTGAAGACCCTGCTAGTGTCCTCCACATTGTTTCTCTTAGAGAGGCTTTATTGTTAAACTTCTGTGCTACCAGCTGTACTCTGTCCTATTTAAGGATGTGCTAAAATGGGGCATCTTTGCAGAATACAGGAGGTTGACTGAGAGGAGTGAAGGCAGCATGGCAGGAGGAAAAGCAATAAAGCTCTGGTGCCATGTCTGGATGTCATGGGAGGTGATTCATGGCAGGCAGAGCCAGCATCAATTTGCCTGGATTGTGTATTGGTTTTATTACAAAAAGGCCACCTTTAACATAGCTACCTTCTTGCAAATACCTTTCCTCATTCTACAAATTCAGTGTTCTAGTAACGGGGTAGGAAAAAGAGAAACTCTGCTTATTGAAACATAAGTGGAAACTCTAGAAATTTAGTGATGCTGCCTGAGATCATTTCCAGCCTGTGAAGAAATCTAAAATTTAGATTCATAAGAAAGGTGTTTCTGCTTAGGCAGAAGATATACCGAAAGGAATTTTAATATTTCAGAAGTCTGTTGTGATAAAACTAGTGTACTCACGATTAGAATTTGGGGTGGGGGGGGCTGGGAGCTGTCGATAATTCTATCTTTCACAAATAATTTTACTTTAGAAATTTATTTTTAAATAGTTCCCATTATCCGGCAGATAAAAAACATGCTCTTTGCTCCTGCCCGTGTCAGGATCCCACTGAAATGTCAATAACTGAATTACAAATGAGGATTAGTCCTTTCAAAGTCGGGTGGAGAGAAGTGCAGGGAACAGCCAAGGAGTCTTCGGCATTTTTTTGAAGCACAGAGAGCAGATTGAAGGGTGACCACTAACTCAGCAAACTGGATGAAG
>NW_007735630.1:18163-18384 GCF_000696425.1 Galeopterus variegatus
CATGATTAAGTCCAAGAAAATGCCAAAAATAAATGTTATCTCAGTGGTCTTACCAGGGAACGATATTTCTATAGTCATAATCACGTGTACTGTAAATATTGATATATCCTAAATTGTGGCCTAAATATATTCTAGAAAATAGAGTGGGGAGACTTGTGTTTATTTATCAGTGTGTGGGTGTGAGTCCAAATATGAGGTGGAGATGGAGATTAGGATTCTAA
>NW_007735630.1:18787-22791 GCF_000696425.1 Galeopterus variegatus
GGGAGACTTGTGTTTATTTATCAGTGTGTGGGTGTGAGTCCAAATATGAGGTGGAGATGGAGATTAGGATTCTAATCTCTCACATACCAGAAAATGATTAAATTGTGTTGAAAATGGATAAGTGAGAAATAGAGTTGTTATTTATTCTGAGTTGGTATTTAGAAATATGAATCTAATGTTTAGAATAAACTACTAGAATGCTCGAGATGGCCACATCTGGGAAGTGGGGGGATGAAGACGGTACCATAGTTAACTGCATGCACACACAGACACACACGGGCACATAAACATGCACAGATACATACATTACAAATAGGTCCTTTAGCATGATTTAATTCTTTTTAACTTTTTCTTCTTTGGCAGCTGGTTTGTACAGGGATCAAAACTTGGACCTTAGTGTTAACACTCTATCCACTGAGCTAACCAGCCATCCTGAACTTAATATTTAAGCACCATGGAATCGTTTTGAAATAAAATTAATATCTGATTCCTGTTTTTCTTTCTGTAAGACAGTATTTTCTTGACTTAAATATATGCTAACAATATTTTCAAACATTTTGTTGTTTCTATTTGCATTACTAATGTATATGCCTATATATGTATGTTCAGATTTAATTTATGGCACAATTTTATTATTGTATTATAGCAATCTTCCCCTATAATTTATGTTTATAATGCTGGTGGAACACCTTCATAATACTTCCTGTAATCCTGAATTGCTACCACAAATGTGCCGTTTTTCTCCTTTTCCATCAGTTCTTCCTTGTGTCTTATCAGCTAAAGTCCAAGAAGAGATTGGCCATGTGGTTGGCAGACACCGGAGTCCCTGCATGCAGGACAGGAGCCGCATGCCCTACACAGATGCTGTGGTGCATGAGATCCAGAGATATATTAACCTCCTTCCCACCAACCTGCCCCATGCAGTGACATGTGACGTTAAATTCAGAAACTACTTCATCCCTAAGGTAACATTGTTTCTCGCACACTGAACCTCAGGGTTCTTGAAGTTCCCAAAGTCACAGTTTGGTTCCAATCCTCTACCAACACAAGTTGAGAGAAGAGCAAAACTCATACGTGTGGTAGCTTGATGGACTTTAGGCTGTTTACAGTTTGGGTCTCTAAAGCTTCGTAACAGATCTTGGTATCTGGCAGTGTATCTTTTAAATTTGTTCTGTTTCGTTAGGATTGTTTTGGCTACTCTTAGGTGTTTGCATTTTCTAATAAGCATTAATTAAAAGTATCAGTTTGTCAAATTCCCAAACACTGGAATGTGATGTTGTGTTTTCAGTGAACTGCCTTGCAAATCTTTTGTTAGGTTTGTGGCTCTTCCATTTTCTGTACCTGGAATATATAAATATAATAGATTTTATTATACTGATGAACATATATGCAAAAACCTCACTAAATTTACTAATCATTATTAATATTTTGCCTGTAGATTCCATTGGAATTTCTATGTACATTATCCTGCTATTTGATTTAATAATTGTTTTATTTCATTTTCCAATTCTTGTGTCTTTATTTTCTCTTTTTTTGCATTATCAAACTGGCCAGGATTTCCAGGAAAGCATTGAAGAGACTGGTGGTAGTGGGTGGGGGGTTAATATCTCAGTACTGAGAACGATATTTTTAAGTACATTTTGGCAGTTATTCTTTATCAGATTCTGAAAGTATATCATTTTCTGTTATTTTTATAATTTTTATGTTGAAAAATGTGTCTAATTTTTTCATTTTGATTCATTCATATATTAGCAAGATTGTAGGAGATGGCTTCCCATTCCTCACTAAGTGTACATATTATAGATACATGCACAGCTGGATATGATTTGCTCCATATAATTTGGGGCTTCTTCATAATTATAAGATATTTCAGTCTTTGATTTTTTTTAAAGTATTTATTTATTAATAGTTTTATTTTCTTACATTCTGAAGTGTTGTTGCAAAGCAGTTGTGGAGAGGGGAGAGGAGAAGGGGGAAGGAAATAGAGTGGGAGGAGTAAGAAGGAGGGCAGGCTTGGTGGAGGCCCATGGCACCCTCCTCATTCTGTTAGGGGTGACCAAGGGGTTTCGGGTGGTGGCTTGCTGGTTGTCACTGGGCTGGTTGCAGATGTTAAGCAGGTGTGGCTAAGGTCATCAGCTGCCTGCTGGCTCTGGAGCCAGTTGTGCTGTGGTGGTTCAGTGGTTGTCACTGGGCTGGTTGTGGACATTGGGGGACCATGGCTGAGGCCCTCAGCCCAACACTGCCCCAGCATGGGAGCCCAGGGTGCTTCTGATGGCAACCTGGTGATCGTCACTGGGCCGGGTATGATTGTTGGGGGGTGATGTCTGAGGCCAATGGCCCTCCCCTCTTCCTGGCTTGGGAGTCCATGAATACACAGGAAAGGACAAAACCCACTGGTAGAAAAAAATGCAATTGAGAAAGTGAAAGAAACTATGCCATGCCACCTCAAAAAACCAAGGAACACTGAAGACAAACAGTAAAAGGGGAAGAAAGGAACGAAAGATACTTTAAAACCCTAATGAAATTGATAGAATGCCAAAAGTAAGACAGTACCTTCGAAAAATGGAGTTTCAGATGATGTTTATGTTCTTCCAGAAGGAGTTTATTTCCCTCTCATAGGCAGTATTAATGATATAACACTTTCTGTGCTGATTCAGCATTGGACAAGATACGAACACAGTTGAAAATTGACTATAGGTGTTAGCTTACCTCTCTGTTTCTCTCCTCTCTGAAATCTTGACGCCAGCTTTTTTCTTAACAGCTTTACAGTGCCTGCTAACAGATGGATTCTGTATTTATCTAGAAGTTCTTGTGGCTATGCTTCAAGCTTCTCTACTCCAATTGAAGCTAGAGCATGTTATTTTTAAAATTAGAAATAATGTAAGTAAACATTGTATTTTCATGGGGAAAAAAAGTAGTGAAATAGGAAAGGTTGCATTTACTAATGTCATGCCATGGAAAAGAAGGAATTGATGCCTCTACCAAAAAGTAATGGGACTTGTCTTGATGATTACAGATTTGGTATAAGAGTAGGACTTCATTCTACTCTGTTTTCACCAAAGAATTTTTTTCTTAATATTGGGGTCTGAGGGTAATAATAATGAAACTTCTCTCTCCTCTTAGCACCTGAATGGTGAACAGACTGAGGAATCAGGCAAGGATTGACAGTATCCCCCACCCACTGCATCAGCTTTGGGGGCTGCTTGAAGGGTGCATTGCACCTGCTGAGCTCACCCGTTCACTCCTTTGCATGTTGGCTCCTGCAGTTTCTGGTGGCTTTTGAACCTAAAGAGCACAGATCCCCAAAGCCAACCATTCCCTTCTGCCTTGGACAACCCATTATAGAAATATACAACACTGCACGAGTGACTCCTTCCTTCAAAATCAGGTGAATGTTTTTTTTTTTTTTTATGCCAGAGGCCAAGGCACTGATCTAGGTGGAGATAATGGCCCCATACATGAGTAAGTAAACTATTCCTTTAATGGACCAAATAGGAAATTTTTAGACTTTGCAGGCCATGCGGTTTCTGTTGCTCTACTGAACTCTGTCATTGTAGCATGGAAGCAGTCACAGACACTGTGTAAACAAATGAGAATGACTATGTTCCCATTTTTATGAAAATAAAAAAATTTTTAATTTAAAAAAAATTAAATTTATTAGTATACAATGTAGTTGATATTTGTGTCTCTTTACCCATTCCTAATTTTCCCTCCTCCTTCTACACTTCCCCCCACCCATCAAATCATATCTGTTCACTTGTCTTAACCAGTTCAAGGAATTGTTCTGATTGTTGTGTCTTCTTCCTCCTCCCACCATTTATTTGTTTGTATATTTATTTATTTATTTTGATTAGCTCCCACCAATAAGTGAGAACATGTGGTACTTCTCTTTCTGTGCCTGGCTTATTTCAGTTAATGAAATTTTCTCTAAGTCCATCCGAGTTACTGCAACTGGTAGTATTTCATTTTATTTATATATATATAGCAGAGTAGTATTCCATTGT
>NW_007735630.1:23335-24708 GCF_000696425.1 Galeopterus variegatus
TATATATATATAGCAGAGTAGTATTCCATTGTGTAGATATACCACTTTTTACTTATCCTCTCATCCAGTGTTGGGCATTTAGGCTGTTTCCAACTCTTGGCTATTGTAAATAGTGCTGCAATAAACAGGGAGTACAGGTATCCCTTCAACACGATGATTTCCATTCCTCTGTGTATATACCCAACAGTGGAATTCTGGGTAATAGGATAGATGTATCTGTAATTGCTTGAGGAACCTCCATACAATTTTCCATGAATGCTGCACCATTCTGCAGTCCCACCAACAGTGTAGGAGGGTTCCTGTTCCTCCACATCCTTGTCAGCATGTATAATTTACAGTCTTTTGGAAATTATCCATCCAAACTGGAGTGAGATGGTACTTGAAAGTGGTTTTGATTTGCATTTCCTGAATGCTGAGTGATGTTGAGGATTTTTTCATGTGTCCATTGGCCATTCACATATCTTCCTTTGAAAAATGCGTATGCTGCTCCTATGCCCATTATTCAATAAGGTTACTTGGTTTTTAGCTGTTAAGTTGTTTGAGTTCCCTGTATATTCTGGATATTAGTCTTTTGTCAGATTCATATTTTGCAAATATTTTCTCCCTCTCTGTTATTTGTCTTTTTCCTCTGTTAATTGTTTCTTTTGCTGTGCAGAAGCCTTATTGTTTGATATAATCCTATTCATTTTTCCTCTTTGGTTGCCTGTGCTTTCGGGGTCATTTTCATAAACTCTGTACCCAATCCTACTTCCTTAAGTATTTTCCCTATGTCTTTTTTAAGGAGTTTAATTGTTCTGGACATATATTTAAGTCTTTAATCCATTTTATTTTATTTGTCAATATACAATGTGGTTGATTACTGTGGCCCATTTCCTAAACCTCCGTCCCTCCGCCCTCTTCCTCCACCCTCCAAACAAACTCACATCTGTTCACTTGTCACATCAACTTCAAGAAATTGTGATTGTTGTGTCTTCTTCCCTCCTCCCGCCAGTTTGTGTTTTTACTTATTTATTTATTTTTAGCTCCCACAAACAAGTGAGAACATGTGATATTTCCCTTTAATCCATTTTGAGTAGATTTTGTTATTTGGTGAGAGGTACAGGACTAGTTTCATTCTTCTACATCTAAATATCAAATATTCCCACCACCATTTACTGAAGAGGCATTCTCTTCCACAGTGTGTATTCTAGGTACCTTTGTCAAAGCTCAGATGACTGTACTTGTATTGGTCGATTTCTGGATTCTCTATTCTGTTCCAGATGTTCATTTGTTCGTTTTAAAGCCAGTAACATGCTGTTTGGGTTACTATAGCTTTGTGAGTATAGTTTAAAGCCAGGTAGTGTTATGCCTTTGGCTTTATTTTTATTTTATTT
>NW_007735630.1:25692-27861 GCF_000696425.1 Galeopterus variegatus
CTCTTCCCTGATTGCTCTGGATAGTACTTCCAACACTGTATTGAATAGGAGTGGCTAGAGTATGTATCCTTGTCTTGTTCCCACTCTTAAGGGAAAAAGCTTTCAACTTCTCTGCATTAGGGATGATATTGGCAGTGGGTTTGTCATATATGGCTTTAATTGTGTTGAGATACTTTCCTTCTATACCCAATTTATAGAGAGCATCACAAATGAAAGTTGAATTTTGTCAAATGCTTTTTCAATGACTGTAGAGATGTATGTATTGCTTTTGTCTTTCATTTTGTTGATGTCGTGTATCACATTTATTGATATGCATTTGTTGAACCAACCTTTCGTTTGTGGGATGAAATCCAATTGGTCATGGTGTATAATTTTATCTATGTGTTGCTGTATTCTATTAGCTAGTATTTTATTGAGAATTTTTGCATCTATATTCACTAAAGATATTGGCCAGTAGTTTCCTTTTTCTGTTGTATCTTTGTTTGGTTTTGATATCAAGGTGATGGTTGCTCAGCTACCTGTTGCAGCCTAAGGATCTGAGAGTCAGCAGGGTGGGTCTCTTGGGAGTGGGGTCTCATCTGGCCTGAATCCTAAATCTGTCTTTTGAACTGTAAAATTTCCTAAAATAGCAAATACTTGGTCATTAGGAACCACGTTTTTTCAGGGAGCAGTCATCAGGAATTGGGTGGCTCTTCCTAAGCAAAAGACTTTCAGCTGACTGAGCATCACAGCATCACTTGGTAGTGCAAAAATTTTGGAGGCTGGGTAATCCAAAGTCCAGGAATCACATCTTGTGAGGGTCTTCTTGGATGGTTGCTTTACAGCAACACAGGGGTCTCACATCTAAAATTTAAATTTCAAAAGGTTTTTATGTGTCAAGAAATATTCTTTTTCTTTTTGTCTTTAAATTTAAACATTCTTACTTCATGTGTTATACCAAATCAGGTGGAAGGCTGGATGTTTGCATGTGCTATTTTTTGTTATTGCCAAATATAAGACATTCTTTTCCAGTAGAACTTCTGCAGTGATGCGAGGTTGATTTGTGCATTTGGGACCTATCTAAAGAATATTGCTAACACAAGATCCTTAAGATTTACCCTTGCTTTTTTTTAAAAAAAATGTTTTATTGTTTTAGCTCTTACATTTAGATGAGTGATCCATTTCAACTTAATTTTTATGAATGGTGTTGAGTAATGGTCATGCTTCATTTCTTTTCCTTTATGAATTTCCAGTTGTTTGAATAACTTTTGTTTAGAATGTATCTCCTTTTGTATCTTAGAGGAAAAATTTATGTATTTATGAACATGTTTAAAAATATACACGTGAATAATGGTAAAAACAAAATTATAAGCCACATTTACACTCAAATAATAAACTTAGGGGACAGAATTTTCCTCACCTTTCTATTTAAAAATAATTAAATCTACAAGAGCTCTGCTGCTGACACAGGGAGGTCAAGGCCAGGAAGTGTACCAAGTAGCCTTCAACCATCTCCTTCTGTGTACAGAAGAGACAAGAAAAGTCCTGCAGCCTTGACAGGGAGGCTAAAGTCAAGAAAGTGACCAGGCAGCCCTAACACCCACCTTCACAGAAGGCAGATGGACCACCACCACTGGAGCAGGGAGACCCAATACTGTTGCCATGGAGGTGGTCCATAATAACTGCCACTAATGCTTCTTCCACCACAAGGATGGCTTGCTGACACAGTAGCAGAGAGAAGGAATGATATCTTACCACTTCAAAAAAAAATAAATGATGGAGGATGAATAATAAAAGTGGAAGAAAGGAACAAAAGATATTTAAAACATCTCAACAAAAATACCAAGAGTAAGACAATACTGCTCAATAACAACCCCAAATGTAAGTGGATTAAACTCCCTACTCAAAAGGCACAGACTCAGGGATTGGATTTAAAATGTTGGCAGAACTATATGCTGTCTTCAAGAGACTCACCTCATCTATAAAGACAGACAGAATAATAGTGAAGGGTAGGAAAAAGATATACCACACAAATGGAAACAAAAAAAAAAAGCAGTAACTATTCTTATGTTGGATACAATATACTTTAAACAAAAATCCACAAAAAGAGACAAAGAAGGTCACTGTATATTGATAAAGGGATCTATCCAGCAAAAAAAAAAAAAAAAAAAAAAACAAAAAAAAAAACCA
>NW_007735630.1:28847-33328 GCF_000696425.1 Galeopterus variegatus
GGGATCTATCCAGCAAGAAAACATAACAATCATAAATATATATGCATCCAACACTGGAGTACCCAGATATGTAAAGCAAAGACTGTTAGAACTATAGAAAGAAATAAATCCCAATGTGATAATAGTGGAGGATCTGAACACCCTTCTCAGTACTGCAGATCATCCGGGCAACAAATCAGTAGAGAAACACAGATTTTTTGGTTTTTGTCAATATACAATGTGGTTAATTATTGTGGCCAATTACTGAAATCTCCCTCTGCCTCCCTCTCCCTCCTCTCTCCCAACTACCTCATATCTGTTCACTTGCCATACCAACTTCACTTGTTGGGTCTTCTTCCTGCCCTGCCACAGTTTTTTTGTGTAATTATTTATTTATTTTTAGCTCCCACAAATAAGTGAGAACATGTGATATTTCTCTTTCTGTGCCTGACTCATCTCAGTTAATATAATTCTGTCTAGGTCAATCCCATGTTGTTGCAAATGGCTGTATTTCATTTTTTTTTATAGCAGAGTAGTATTCCATTGTGTAGATATACCACAGTATCTTTATCCACTAATCTGATGATGGACATCTGGGTTGGTTCCAACTCTTAGCTATTGTAAATAGTACTTCAATGAACATTGGAGAACAAGTATACCTTCAACTTGAAAATTAACATTTGTCTAACTATAGTCCCAGCAGTGGGATAGGTGGGTCATATGTTAGTTCTATCTGCAATTGTTTGAGGAACATCCATACCATTTTCCATAGAGGTTTCACCATTCTGCAGTCCCACCAACAATATATGAGAGTTCCTTTTTCTCCACAACCTCGCCAGCACTTATTGTTCACAGTCTCTTGGATGTTAGCCATCCTAACTGGGGTGAGATCATATTTCAGTGTGGTTTTGATATGCATTTCCCGAATGCTGTGTGGTGTTGAGCATTTTTTGATGTATCTGTTAGCCTTTTGTATATCTTCCTTTGAGAAATGCCTATTTAGCTCTTTTGCCCATTTTTGAATTGGGTTACCTTTTTGTTGTTGTAAAGTGGTTTCAGTTCCTTCTATATTCTGGATATTAATCNAAAAAAAAAGAACAATCTAATTCCGAAGTTTGTAGATGGCAAGAAATAATTAACATCAGAGCAGAACTCAATGATATATAGGGAAAAAAGATACAAAACATCAATGAAACAAAAAGTTGGTTTTCTGAGAAGATAAAATAGACAAACCATTCACTCAGTGAACAAAAAGAAGAAATAACACCCAAACAGTAAAAATCAGAACTAAAAAAGGAGACATTACAACAGATACCACAGAGATACAAAGAATCATTACAAACTGTTAGAAAAGAATATATGCCAAGAAATTTGAAAGTGTGTAGGAAATGGATACATTTCTGGAAACATACAAACTACCAAGACCAAACCAAGAAGACATAGAAAACCTGAATAGACAAATAATGAGCAAAGAGATTGATGCAGTAATCAGCAGTCTCCCAACAAAGAAAAGCTGAGGACCAGATGGCTTTACTGCTGAATTCTACCAAAAAATTCAAGAGGAATTAACACAAACTCTCTTCAGACCATTCCAAAAAATTGAAACAGAAACCATTCTCCCAAACTCATTCTAGGAGGCCAGCATCACCTTGATAATAAACCTGGCAAAGATACAGTAACAACAGCAAAAGAAAACTACAATATCCCTGAAGAATATAGATGCAGAAATCCTCAACAAAATACTGGCAATCAGAATACAGCAACACATCAAAAAATTATACATCATGATCAAGTGGGATTCATCCCAGGGAGACAAGGATGGTTCAACATATCCAAGTCAATAAATGTGATACATCACAACAACAAAATTCAGGAAGAAAACCATATACTTTTGTTAAATGATGCAGAAAATGTATTAGACAAAATTCAACATACCCTCATGATAAAGGCTCTCAGCAAATTAGGTATGGAAGGAAAAAATATCTCAAATAATAAAAGCCACATACGATAAACTCAGTGTCAATATCATCCTGAATGAACAGGAAAAAAGGCAAGGATGCCCTCTGTCAACACTCCTATTTAATGTAGTATTGGAGGTACTAGCCAGAGCAATCACTCAAGAGAAAGAAATAAAGGGCATCCATTTTGAAAAAGAGAAAGACGAACTGTTTCTGTTTGCAGATGATGTATCCAATATTCAGAAAAACCTAAAAACAGCCAAAAAACTCTCAGATCTGATTAACAATTTCAATAATGCTGCAAGATACAAAATCAGCACACAAAAATAAGAAGCATTTTCATTCTCCAGTAATGAACTAGCAGAAAAAGAAATCAAAAAAGCAAGGAAAACAAGGCCATTTTTTAAAGATTTCTATTACCTTCTTAAAAACAAGCTTTTTACTTAAGATAGTTTTAGATTAACAAAAAAATTGTGATGATGGTACAGAGAGTTTCCATATACCCCACACCCAGTTTTCCCTATTATTAAAATCTTACATTAGGATGATATGTTTTATTAAAATTAATGAACTATTAGTGATACATTAACAAAATTCCATATTTTATTCAGATTACTTTAATCCAATGTAATAGTCATCAAACATAAAAATAAAAAATAACCTAGGAATCAACTTAACCAAGGAGGTGAAAGATCTCTACCAAGAGAACTACAAATCACTACCAAGAGAAATTAAAGGGTTTACAAAAAGATGGTAAGACATTCTACACTCTGAGTTTGGAAGAATTAACATTGTGAAAATGTCCATACTACCCAATGCAGTCTACAGGTTCAATGACATCCTTCACAGAATAGAAAAAGCAATCCTAACATTCATATGGAATAACAAAAGACCCCCAATAACTAAAAAAATCCTGAACAATAAATAAATAAACAAACAAATTAATTTATAAATAAAGCCAGAAACATAACACTACCTGACTTCACATTGTACTACAAAGCTATAGTAACCAAAACAGCATAGTACTGTCATAACAATATACACTCAGACCAATGGAAAAGAAGAGAAAACCAAAAATCAATCCACGTATTTACAACCCATTGTTCTTTGACAAGGAAACAAGAACATGTGTCAGGAAAAAGACTGCCTCTTCAACAAATGGTGCTGGGAATAATGGACATCGGTATACAGAAGAATAAACCTGGACCTGCCCCCCTCCCATGTACCAAAATCAAGTCAAAGTGGATTAAAGACTTAAGTATAAGACCTGCAATTACAAAGCTACTAAAGGAAAACATAGGGCCAACACTTCAGGAAGCAGGATTGGGCAAAGACTTTATAAATAAGACCCCCAAAACACAAGAAACAAAAGAAAAATTAATAAATGGGATTATATTGAAGTAAAAAGCTTCTTCGCAGCAAAAGAAACAATCAAAAGAGTGAAGAGACAGCCTACACAATGGAAGAAAATATTTGCAAACTATACATCTGATAGGGATTAATATCCAGAATATACAAGGAACTCAAACAACTACACCATAAAACACAAATAACCCAATTAAAACATGGGCAAAGGAGCTGAATAAACCTTTTTTGAAGGAAGATATACAAATGGCCCACACGTACTTGAAAAACATGCTTAATATCATTAATCATCAGGGAAATGCAAATTAAAACCACATTGAGATATCTCATCCCTGTCAGACTGTCTGTAATCAAAACAACTGAAAATAGCAAATGCTGGAAAGGATGCAGAGAAAGGGGAACTATTCTACACTGTTGCTGGGAGTGTAAATTAGTACAGCCACTATGGAAAAGAGCATGGAGATTTCTCAAACAACTAGATAGATCTAACCATATGATCCAGCAATCCCACTTCTGGTTATATATTCAAAGGAATGGAAATCATCTTCTTGTGGAAATACATACACTCCCACGTTCAATGCAGCTCTATTTATAAAAGCCAAAATTTGGAACCAACATAAATGTCCATTGATGGATGACTGGATAAGGAAAATGTGGTATAGATACACAATGGAATACTACTCAGCCATAAAAAAGAATGAAATTCTGCCATGGGCAGCAACATGGATGAGCTTAGAGAAAATTCTGTTAAGTGAAATAAGCCAGGCACAGAGGAGAAAATACTGCATGTCGTCACTCATGACTAGGAGCTAAGAGAGAAAGAAGAAAGGAAAGAAAGACCACAGTGGTGTGTTGGGATTTGCAGAGGGAGAGAACAGATCTTGGGTTTCTGGGGGTGGAGTAGGGGAGGGGTAGGGAGGCTGAGGAGACTGTGGGGAGAAGCACAGGGAATAATTGCAATTTGTTTCAATGGACATGCTGATAGCATTGTTCTAATCATATCTTGGGCACAGGTGGTGATGGTCAGCAATGTGTCAAACGATATGCATAATCAAAAAAATTTTTAATCTAAATAATATTTAAATTTATATATGTATAAAGTATGTATACATCTACTTTTATATCTCTCGATATCTCAATATTTCAATATGCATGTCCCAAGAACAATGATTTTCTACT
>NW_007735630.1:34352-36290 GCF_000696425.1 Galeopterus variegatus
CTTGTCAGAACTAATGATCCTAAGTGGAACTATTACAAAGTAATGATTTTTCTAATTTTCTCATCCCTTCTATGTTTTTAAGCTAGGATTAATCTGTAATGAAGATCTCCCTCATATTTTTAAATTAAGACAAACTGCATGGCAAAGATAATCCCTCAGTTTTTTATTCATTACTGCACTTGTTATCATCCCAGAAGATGTCATTTTCAACAAGATCAGATGTTTATTTACAAAAGTCATGCGAACAGCTGGCTGGTTAGTTCAGTTGGTTTGAGCATTGTCCTGACAACACCAAAGTCTGGGGTTAGATCACTGTGCTGGACTAGTAGTCCATTTCTCTTGCTTAGAACAGAATACCTGGAATTGAGTGATTTGTAAAGAAACCATATTTATTGCTTACAGTTTCAGAGGCTGGGAAGTCCAAATCCAGGGAATACATCTCTTAGGAGCCTTGTTCTTGATGGTAACTCTATGGCAATGCAGTGTGTCACATTACAAAATGCCAGAAGGAGAAAGAGAGAAGAGAGATCCTCCTGTGTTCTTCTTTTAAAGCTTTTGGAACCATGCTGTAATAAAAGGAGAAAAACTTTAGTCAGGCTCTCTCACCTCGCATCTCTTACAAATGGGCAAGATTCAACACATTCGCTAGAAACATGTTACAAAAGTAGTGTAACTGTGCATGTGTGACCATTTACTTATTCAGCATGATTGTTGTAATTATGTAATGCTTGGCTTGTGGCCCCTGTTGTGTACTAAAACTGGAAAGGTAACTGCTCTGGACTGCTGGTTAGCAGAGCCTGAAGGTTAGAAGAATATGGAGGGAGGACAGAGCATGGATGGTCAGTAGAATTGAGCCTGAGCTTGTGTCTGAGAATGAAGCATGTCTGTGAAGCTCATATCTGAAGAATAAAGTATGTTTACCTTGCATAAAGCTGCCAGTATCTTCTTTCAGTTACCTGACTCACAGCCTGCACAGTAAGGGGCAGAAGGATCTGACATTTGTGCACCACATATGCCCATGACCACCATTTGATCATCAATTTATTAATCATGTTCCTCACATGTGATCACTTCTTCAGGACCCCATCTTTCAGCTACCATAATAGGATTTCAACCTCTTAACACTGTCACAGTGGGAGTTAACTTTCTAATATGTGGACTTTGGGGACAAAATTCAATCCACAGCACCTGGCTAGCAAAATAAATAAATAAAACCATATAAAAAGATACTCTGGATTTTCTTTCTTTCATTTTCTCCCCAATCTTAATATTCTATATTTTTAAAGATAATTTTTTATTGAAATATAATTGGTTATACTTATCTTTGGGTATGGCATTGAATATTAATACCAATGGGCAACATGTCATGCTCAAATCAGGATAATTAGTATATTCAACATTACACACTATAGTCATTTTTTGTGGCCCTTTACCAATTTCTGACTAGACCCCCCTCCTCCTTCCCCTTCTCTACCTCTGATGGCTTTGGTCCTGTTCTCTCATTTTGAGAGTTCAACAAATTATTGTGACTGTTATATCCATCTTTTTAAAATTTGTTTATTCTTTTAATTCCCAATTGTGAATGAAGACGTGGTATTTCTCTTTCTATGACTGGCTTATCTCTCTTAACATAATTAAATCTAAATTCATCTCTGTTGGAGTGAATGACAGGATATCATTCTTTTTATGGCAGAGTAGTATTCCGTTATGTATACATAGAACATTTTCCTTCTGCAGTCATCCATTGATGGACATTCAGGTTGGTTCCAACTCTCAACTATTGTAAATACAGGTGCGATAAACATGGTAGTTCAGTATCCCCTTGACCTGATGATTTCTAGTCCTTTGGGTATATACCCAACAGTGGGAAGGCTGGGTCATATGGCAGTTCCATCTGTGGTTTTGTGAGGAACCTCCATATTGTTTTCCATAATAGCT
>NW_007735630.1:36836-39124 GCF_000696425.1 Galeopterus variegatus
TTGTTTTCCATAATAGCTGTACTAATGTACAGTACCACCCACAATGTAGGAGGGTTCTCCTTTCTCTGCATCCTCTCCAGCGTTTGTTATTCTGTCTTTTTTATAACAGCCAGTATAAGTGGGGTGAGATGACATGTCAGTGTGGTTTTGATTTGTATTTCCCCAATGCTTAGTGATGTTGAGCAGATTTTCATGTGCCTGTTGGCCATTTGTATATCTTCCTTTGAGAAATGATTCAACTCTTTTGCCCATTTTTTAATTGGGTTCCTTGTTCTTTAACCGTTAAATTGTTTGAGTTCCTTGTATATTCTGAATATTAATCCTGTGTTGGATGCTTAGTTTGCACATATTTTCTCTCATTCTGTACATTGTCTTTTTGCTACATTAACTGTTTCTTTTGCTGTGTAAAAGCTTTTTAGTTTCATATAATCCCATTGGTTTATTTTTTTTCCCTTTGTTACCTGTGATTTTGAGGTCTTATTCATAAAATCTTTGACCAGCCCTACTTCATGAAGTGTTTCCCCTATGTTTTCTTTTAGGAGATTTTTAAAGTTTCATGTCCTATTTTTAAGTGTTTAATGCATTTTTAGTTGATTTTGGTATATGGTGAGAGATACAGGCCTAGTTTCATACTTCTGTATATGGATCTCCAATTTCCCAGCATCATTTATTGAAGCGGCAGTCTTTCCCCAATGTATGTTCTTATTGCCTTCATCAAAGATCAGTTGGCTGTAAGTCTGTGGGTTGATTTCTGGGTTCTCTATTCCGTTCAATGGTCCTAGTGTTTCTTTGTACAGCAGTACTGTGCTATTTTGGTTACCATAGATTTGTATTATAATTTGAAGTCAGGCAGCGTTATGCCTTCAACTTTATTTTCTTTGCATAGGATTGCATTGGCTATTCAGGGTCTATTATTCTGCCATATGAATGTTAGGATTGTTTTTTCTATTTCTATTAAGAATGACATTTGTATTTTGATGGGAATGCATTGAATCTGTAGATCACTTTGGGTAGTGTGGACATTTTTACAATGTTAATTCTTCCAATCTAAGGGCATGGAATGTCTTTCCATCTTTTTGTGTCCTCTTTAATTTCTCTCAGTAGTAATTGGTAGTTCTCATTGTGGAGCTCATTTGCTTCCTTGATTAAACTGATTCTGCGGTATTCTATTTTAGTTTTTTGATGGCTATTGTAAATGGGCGAGCTTTCTTGATATGTTTTTCTCTTGGATTCTTACTAAAGTATAAAAACACCACTGTTTTTTTTGTGTGTGAATTAAACTTTACAATGAACAAGGAATGTTGTATTATTGTCTTTTACATTAGTTTTATAAATCTAGTTTTATTTTTAAAAGATTTTTTTTAAAAGATAAGTTATTATACATATAATTGGGGTACAGAGTTGACTTTCAATAGTTGTGTAGAATGTGTGATGGTCAGATCAGGATAGTCAGCTTACTCATCATTATAGTACATAATCATTCCTTGTGTCCATTAATCAATTTCTCATTAACCCCCTTTCCTGTAGACCTTCCCTCCCCTTTTCTTCCTCTAGTAACCACAGTTCTTTCCTTTCCTTCTAAAAGTTCGATGTATTATTGTGATTGTTGTTTCTCTGTTTACTGTCTGTTTGTGTATTTATGGATTCAGCTCCCGCTTATGAGTGAGGGCATGTGGTATCACTTACTGCACCTGGATCGCTTCACTTAGCATAATTTTCTCCAGGCTCATCCATTTTGCTGCAAATGGCAGAATTCCACTCTTTTTTATGGCTGAGTACTATTCCCTTGTGAATATATATACCACATTTTCTTTATCCAGTCATCCATCAGTGGACATTTATGTTGCTGGATCATATGGAATTTCTGTCAGTAGTTGTTTGAGGAACCTCCGTACCATTTTCCATAATGGCTGCACCAATTTACAGTCCCATTCATCAGTTTAGGAGGATTCCCTTTTCCCGCATCCTCACCCACATTTGATATTCTCTGTCTTTTTGTTAATAGCCAGTATAACTGGGGTGAGATGGTATCTCAGAGTGGTTTTGATTTGCATTTCCCTGATCATTAGTGATGTTGAGCATTTTTTCACATACCTGTTTGCCATTTGTATGTCCTCCTTTCAGAAATGTGTATTCAGCTCCTTTGCCCATTTTTTAATTGGATTATTCAGGTTGTTACACTAAAGTCGTTTGAGCTCCTCGTATATTCTAGTTATCAACCCCTTACTGGGTGTGTAGGTTGCATATTATTTTCTCCTGTTCTGTTAGTTGTCTTTTCATTCTGTTGA
>NW_007735630.1:40176-49734 GCF_000696425.1 Galeopterus variegatus
CTATGGTTTTTGTCCTTGATTTTGACAAAGTGGTAAATCGCATTTATTCACTTATATATGTTGAACCATCCTTACGTCCCTGGGATGAATCACACTCGATTGTGCTGTATAATCTTTTTAACATGTTGCTGTACTCTGTTCGCTGATACTTTGTTGTGGATATTTTTGTCTATTTTAATCAAATATATTGGGCTGTACTTTACTGTTTTTTGTCTTATCGTTGTCTCATTTTGGTATCAGGGTGATTCTGGCCTCATAGAATGAGTTTGGGAGAATGGCCTCTCTTTTAATTTTTTTGGAATTGTTTGAAGAGAATTGGCATTAATTCTTCTTTAAAGGTTTTATAGAATTCAGCAGTAAAGCTGTCACTCATAGAATGAGTTTGGGAGAATGGCCTCTCTTTTAATTTTTTTGGAATAGATTGAAGAGAATTGGCATTAATTCTTCTTTAAAGGTTTTATAGAATTCAGCAGTAAAGCTGTCCAATACTTGGCTTTTCTTCATTGGGAGACTGTGAATACTGCTTCAATCTCATTTCTTGTCCTTTGCCTGTTCAGATTTTCTATTTCTTCTTGGTTAATCTTCGTAGTTTGTGTGTGTCCAGAATTGCATCCGTTTCCTCCAGCATTTGAATTTCTTGTTGTTTAGTTATTTATAATGGTCTTTAATGACACTTTGTATTTCTGTCGTATCAGTTGTAATGCCTTCTTCTTCATTTCTTGTTTTCTTTATTTGCATCTTCTTTTTCTTTTTGTAGTAAGCCTAGCTAATGGTCTGTATATTTTGTTTATCTTCGCAAAAAAACAACTTTTCATTTCACTGACCTTTTGTATCACTTTTTAGGTCTCTGTTTCATTAAGTTCTGCTCATCTTAAATAATCTTTCTGTCTACTGATTTGGGATTGGATTATTGTTGTTCTAGTTCTTTGAGATGTAGCATTAGGTTGTTTATTTGAAATCTTTCTATTCTTTACATGTAAGCATTTATTGCAATGTACTTCCCTCTTAGTATTACTTTTTGAGCATCCCACAGGTTTTGATATGATGTGCCCTTGTTTTCAAGGTTTCAATAATTTCTTTGATATCCTGTTTAATTCCTTCTTGGACCCGTAGGTTTTTCAGGAGCATGTTGTTTAATTTCCATGTATTTGTACAGTTTCCAGAGTTTTGTTTGGTATTGATTTGTACTTCTAAACAGTTGCAGTCTGAAAAGATACTTGAAATGATCACAATTTTTAAAAATTTGTTGAGACTTGATTTGTGATCTAACATATTTTCCACCATGGAGAATGGTCCATGCTGATGAGAAGAATGTATATTCTCTGGTCATTGGATGAAATGTGCTGTAGAATCTGCCAAGCCCAATTCTTCTAAAGTGAGTTTAAATCCCGTGTTTGTCTGTTGGTTTGTTGGCAAAATGACCTGTGCAAGGCTGAGAGAGGGGTACTCAGGACCTCCAGTATTATTACATTGGAGTTTATCTCTTTCTTTAGGTCTAATTGTGTTCACCTTATATATCTTAGTGCTCTAGTGTTGATTGAATGTATATTTGTGATTATTATGTCTTCTTTTCTTTTCTTTTTTTTTCCTTTTTGTCTTTTTTACTGACCGGCAATGGAATCGCAACCCTCGGTGTCACGCCCGCACCGTGCTCAGCCAGCGAGCGGGAACCGGTCTCCACATGGGATCCGAACCCTCGAAAGGAGCGCCGCCACGTTCCGAAGTGGCGCACTCTCCAGTGCGCCACCAGGCCGGCCCTTCTTTTCTTTTTTTAAGAGAATTTTTTGTGTGTGGCAGCTGACCAGTTTGGAGCCTTATGTCTTCTCGCTGGATTGATTCTTTTATCATTATATGATGGGGTTCTTTGTCTCTTTTAATGATTTTTGGTTTAAAGTCTATTTTAACTCATATTAGAATTGCTACTCCTGCTCATTTTCGGATTCCATTTGTGTGGTACATATTTTTCCATCCCTTTACTATTACTCAATATGAGTCTTTACAGGTGACATGTGCTTCTTGTAAACAGCACATCATTGGGTCTAGTTTTTTAATCCATTTGGCCAGTCGGCCTTTTTAGTGGGGAATTAAATCCACTAACATTTATGGTTGTTATTCGAAGGTACTGTCTTACTTTTGGCATTCTATCAATTTCATTAGGGTTTTAAAGTATCTTTCATTCCTTTTTTACCTTTTACTGTTTGTCTTCAGTGTTCCTTGGTTTTTTGAGGTGGCATGGCATAGTTTCTTTCACTTTCTCAATTGCATTTTTTTCTACCAGTGGGTTTTGTCCTTTCCTGTGCATTCATGGTTATAGTTACTGTGTTTTGGATTCCAGATGCATTACAAGGTTTCTTGTAGTGCTGGCCGTGTGGTGGTGAACACCCAACAGTTTTTGTTTTTCCAGAAAATACACTACTTCTCCTTTGTTTCTGAATGATAGCCTTGCTGGTTATAACACTCTTGGCTGGCAGGTTTTTTCTTTAGTGTTCTGAATATATCATCCCATTCTCTTCTGGCCTGTATAATTTCTGTTGAGAAGTCTGCTGTTAGTCTGAGGGGACTCCATTATAAATGACTTGAAGATTTTCTCTCGCTGTTTTTAGGATTCTTTCTTTGAGTGTTACCTGTTAGACCATAATGTGACTTGTAGAGGACATTTTTGAAGTGAGTCTGTTTGGGGATCTTGAGCTTTCTGGATCTGAAAGTCCATGTCTCTCCCTACACTTGGTAAGTTTTCTGCTATAATTTTGTTGAATGTATTTTCTATGCTTTTTTTTCCCTTTCTTCTCCATTTCCAGAACACCCATGATTTGGATGTTTGTGCACTTAAGCTTGTCTGATAGCTCTCTTAGACATTCTTCATTTTTTAAAATTCTTTTTTCTTTTCCTTTTAGTCCTAAGTTATTTTGAAAAAATATTTTGAAGTCCTCCAGTCTTCAAGATCATAAGTTATTTCTCCTGATTGCTCTATTCTGTTGCTTAAGCTCTTGGATGTGTTTTTTATTTCTCTGAATGAATCCTTCAGTTCCAGGAGTTCTGCTACATCCTTTTTAAAGGTGTTAATCTTTCATAAATTTCTTCCTTCATATCCTGGATAACTTTTCTCATTTCATTGTGGTGTATATCTGAGTCTCCTTGTATATCATTGAGTTTCCTTAAGATTGTTGCCCAGAAATACTTTTTGGTCATTTCAAGTGTTTCATGCTCTATGGGGTCTACTACTTGAGAATTATAGTATTTCTTTGATGGTGTCATATTTTCTTGTTCTATCAAATTTCTAGGATCTCTACATTGATGTCTGGTCATCTAGAAGAGCAATTGCTTCTTCTATTACTCTGGAGTGGGAGTTGAGGAGACAGACTTCCTCCTGTAGATGTGTTTTATATTGACCATTGATTAGCATATTTTAGTATTGCTTCTGGGTAGATGGAGTTGTGTAGTCTGTGTGTGGGTACCTAGTTTTATTCAATGTGGAGTTGCATCTGAGTGTCTCCATGGTTTAGGCACTAGGGTCCTTAGTGATTCCTTGCTGAGGTTAATGACATTATGTTGGGCTGTTGAAGATGTGGTTGAGCTCTCAAGTTTTGGGGAGAAGCACCTGGGTGCCCTGTCACTCTTTGGCTAGGTGGGTGACCTTGGGTGGGCTTTCTGGCCTCCTGGCTAGTATCCTGTGACCCTGATGTGTGCACTAGGATGTATTAGAGCACTTCACTCTGAATGGGTGACCCTGAGTGGGGTAGTTGGAACTCCGCTAGCATCCTGTTACCATGATTGGTGGACTGGGATACGCTGGAGCTTCTTAGTCTGAATGCATGACCCTGCATGGTGTTTCTCTTCTTCTTTCCTACAAGCAGAGACTCCTCCTGGTTCCTCACTTCCCTGCATTGGGACTGAGTTGGTGGTGGTTGGCAATTCTCTTCCTCGGTCTATTTGGCTATCCTGGGTTTCTGCACTGAGCTGCACATGTACCTCTGACCCCCAGGTGTATTACTGTCTTGGGCACTGTAAATCCCCTTGTGGGTTGGGCCAACAGGTTGTGAATTTGCACTCATTACCTTTTTCCTCTGGTCTCTGCTGATGATATGTCAGTGCAGTTGAGTGGTTGGCAGGCTAGCAGCACAGTATCTGTGGTTGTGGTGACAGTGGTGGCTGCTGTGTTGGCAGTAGCAGTTGCTATTATGGCAGGACACTTTTGTGGTGCTAGTGTTGGAAGGCTTCCCTTGCAACCATTGGTGGCTGTGGCAGCTGCAGTGGTAGACTACCCACGTGGCAGCAGGATCTGCAGCAGCAGAGGGCCACCCATGCAATAGTGCCCCACACTCTTGCCAGCTGTATGTAGGGACTGCTCTCACCTCCTGAGGTCCCCCACTTTGGACTTTACAAATGCCAATACAGACTTCCATTTAAAAACATAACCTATACATGAGATGTGTGAAAACTGTAGTGACGAAACAGAGCAATAAGTTGGGACATACACTAGTGTCCAAACTTGATAAGAAGAACAGATTGAGAAGGCTTGGCACACAAGTATTAATGTCTCCACTACATCAGTTTGGCGGCCACATTGGCAAATTCACACACACTAGCCCTAAACTAATCCTTGTTTATTAATTGGTCTGTCTGGTTGGAAATGCAATTTTTGGACCTGAGTTTCCTCATGTATAGATAAAAGAGACTCAAGTAAGTGATAATCATTGTTTCTTCCAGCTCCATCAATTCTCTGTCACTCAGTTTATCTTTGTGTGTTTACTCTAGGGCACAACCATATTTACATCACTTTCATCTGTGCTGCACGATGAGAAAGAATTCCCCAACCCAAAGGTGTTTGACCCTGGCCACTTTCTGGATGAGAGTGGAAACTTTAAGAAAAGTGACTACTTTATGCCTTTCTCAGCAGGTAATAGAAATTCACTACAATTTCTATGTCAGGGAACAAGATAGCTTTTGGGGATCAGTTGGAAATCATATGGTGCCTCCTCTGGTGCTGGAAGAGTTGCTTTTTGGACCTGATCAGGAACATCAGTCCTAATACCCACACATTTTTCCTGCTCATAATACATCCTCATTGTTGGGCCACATGATTGAATCTCATGGGAGTTGACCCAGTTCTTCCAGATTCAGAAAGCTAGAGTATGGGACGATTGAATTCTGCCTCTTGATATAAAACTGAGGCACCCTAGAACTCCTCTTCTAACTCTTGTAGGCTGTCCTAACCACCTATGAGAAAGGTTTCGAACTCCACAACTTTGAGTGTCTTCTCCATAGTGTTCATCAGTGCCCACAAGCTCAGAATGGCTTCTTAAGAGGCTCACTTCTGAGTTAGTAAGGCACATGAGTAATTCCAATAGAACTAGTTCTGTGAGAGAGGGAAGCAAGGACTGTAGGGGGACAGAGGCTTCAGGGTTGCAGAGAAGCTGCCTACTTTATGCTCTCTCATACACCACAAAGAGACATAAAATGGAGTAAGCAACATTCTAATAGGAGAAATGACATTTGAGCTGCCTCAAAGGGGTCAGAGAAAATGGAAAGAAGAGGAGGCAGGACCTTTTTAAGGAGGCAATAAACCACAGGAGCAGGACATTTGCTCTAGATCTAGGGTATCAGAACCTTTTGCAGATAATGACAGGGTCAGAGTAATATTGGGAATACGGCAGGATCCTTTGCCATAATTCCAGAGCAGCCTACCCTTCCTTCAGTCATGATCATATATCTTGGAAATTGTGATCTCAAATCCTGAAATGTGTATGCTGAGTCTCTGTCCATGGGCTCTGGATGATGTTTGATGCCTGCTTTAAAACTGCCACTGTGGATAACAAGATGACAAGGACAGAGATCTCCCTTCAATAATTCAAATTATAGCACAATAGAAAAATAAATAAGAAGGGAATTATGATTTTAGGTGAGCCATGCTTCAATGGAAGCATGAATATAATCTTGAGGAAACCCAGAGAAGGCAAGGTTTTTTGCTTGAGGGAATCACAAAGAGTGTAAAGAGGACCTAGCTGCTGAATGTAGTACAAACAAAGTGCATCTTAATCAAAAAGACCAGCATGATATAGAACTTGAAACTACATAGTGTATTCGAGATTGATGAAGAATGTGTACAGCCAGAGCTGAGCATACAGGGTATGAAGAATGAAGGAAAGATCCCGGAACATAATACTCAAAACAGGAAACACAAGAATGTGGGTGTGTTTCTTGAAAAATGTAGATGGAAACTTGACATGTCAAAAGAGCAGTTATAATCTGAGAATACTTAATGAAGGGCATAGAGATGATACTCAATGAATATTTGTTGAATGAAGAGTGCCTGATAAGATCAGATATTAGGCAGATAGATGTTAGGTGTCCATTCTTCCACCCATCAGTCTATTCCACCATCCTTCCAGCTATCCTTCCTTCTTCCCATCCACCCATCCATTGAATCTGTCATCAGTTACTGCATATTCCATGTGTGCCTGTCACCAATGCAGTGTTTGTGCCAATCACAGTTCCACACATCTAGTTACTACCCTCTGTGTTTGTTATTTTCAGGAAAACGGATTTGTGTGGGAGAGAGCCTGGCCCGCATGGAGCTGTTTTTGTTCCTGACCACCATTTTACAGAACTTTAACCTGAAATCTCTGGTTGATCCAAAGGACCTTGATACCACCCCAGTTGCCAGTGGATTGGCATCTGTGCCACCCTCATACCAGATCTGCTTCAATCCTGTCTGAAGAAAGGCAGATTGTTCACTGCTGCTGTGCTGTTGTCTGCAACCTTCCCTCCTCTGGGGCATTGGCCACTTCCTTCTCCTATTGGGTATTCCTTTTCTGACCTCTTTTCTCACATTTCCCATGACCTGAAGATCAAATGAACACCCGACCTTCATTAAGGAGAGTTTCTGAAGTTTCGCTGTACAAATACACCTATTTCCTATACTCTCTAACATTTGTGTTTACCACCACATATGTTACCACTTATCTAATGTGAACATATTAAAATGTCATATAAAACACAGAAATGTGGTTATCATATCCCAATTCAGAGCCATTTCTTCTGTGCAAGTTCTAAATATAAAGCATTATTAATTGTAAGATTAATGGGCAGCCTTTTATTCTTCTGTGCATAATGTAGGTAAGAAACAAGAAGTGTCCCAAGAAGCCATGCTGGTCTTCATCATGATAAGCACAAAGAGGGACAAAGGGGAAAGAGAAAATGTTATTAAACATGAAAAAAATAAAAAGTACAAATTAAAATCTATCGTATACATTTTAAGCCTTCTTGATTGGAAAATGAAAATGTATTAATGTAAGGGTTGGCAGTGGTGCGGTCAGACAGGAAGTCTTGTACAGGTATATAAAGTCAGATTCTCAATGGGGGCTACACTATCCTGAGTGTCTTATCAAAACTTGTAATCTCCCGTCTGTGAACACCTTCCCCCATCAATTGACTTCTGATTCCGTTTACATAGTTTTTGGTCTTTTGCATGTTTTATGTTACTTAGTCTTTCTTATAAACCTAGGAGGTAGATAGTATTTATATTAGCTTCTATTGCTCCTCTAACAAACCACCACAAACTTAATGTCTTAAAATAATACAAATGATTATATTACAATTCTGGAGTTCAGAGGTCCAATATCAGCTGGACTGGGCTGAGTTCAAGGTGTCAGTAGATATGGTTCCTCCCAGGAGCTCTACTCTGCCCATGTCATGATCCTTAGCACAATCACATTTGCAATGTCTCTTTCACCAAATAAAGTAACATTTACAGGTTCACAGTTTCCAAGGATTACGACATGGACATCTTTGGTGGGTGATGAGGTCATGATTCAGCCTACCACACTATTATTATGTCAATTTAAGCACTAAACACCTGAAGTGAAATTTTGTTATGTATCTTGTTCAAGGTCACACAGCTGATAAGTGGCAGAGGCAAGACTTGAACCAGGGCAATCTGGTTGGAAAACAGTGGTTGCTAATAAGTTTGCTATTAATTCTTTTTCCCCAGTTTTTTAAATTGTGGTTTAATACACATAACAAAATTTACAATCTTAACTATTTTATTCATTTTAAAAAATTTGTTTTAGTTTCCATATATGTCTTTCTTTTTTTTTTGGCAGCTGGACAGTGCAGATCCTGTAAACTTTGTGTTACAAGGCTGTACTTACCTGTTTCAATTGTTCAGTACAGTGGTAGTAAATACATTCATAATGTTGTGCAACCATCACCAATATCCATCTCTATAACATTTTTCATCTCATGAAACTGAAACTCTGTACCCATTAAACAAGTCCCTATTTCCCTGTCTCCCACCCCCAGCCCCTGAATATCATTTTTACTTACTGTCTCTATGACCTTGACTACTTTAGGTACTTAATATAGATGGAATTATACAGTATTTGTCTTTTTGTAACTGGCTTATTTCACTTAGCATAATGTCCTCCAGTTTAATCCATATTATGCTATTAACTCTTACTATGTTTATTATTTCCTGTTTATTTTCCTCTACTACAATAATTATATTACGGTCAGCTCTGGTTTCCTGGCACACGATTGGTTCCTGGTGGAACCCAGCACAGTGATCTCTGCAGTGTGATCTGTTCCAAAAGGCTATAGCGTCTGCAGGGACCTCTATGTGAGATTGGGGAGATTGGGTTACTATGGAGGGACTTCATCCTGTTTGGGATCTGCATTTGTAAAGAACCCAGGTGATGCTGAAGAGTTTCATGGCAGAATCATCTGATGATGAAACACCAAGTCTTGCTGTCCCTGCATACTAATGGGAAATTGTGAAAGGTGCTGAGATAGTTCAGGTATGCTCTCCTATTTGCTTATAGGCAGAATTTTCTCAGCAGTCAAAGAAAGACTTTCTCTACAGTGAGACAAGGAACAGGCCACTTGCAGTTCAGCACTAGATGTAGAAAAAGGTAATGCTTTCAGCAAGTTTCATCCTGGATTGGAGGAAGATGCCAGCACAGAAGTGTCTGGTGACCTGGACATGTTTACACCTGTACTGAGGAACATTATGTGAATTGTAGCATAACATTGTACTAAAAAGATTCAGAGCAAGAACAGTTGATGTCAACTCCTGCAGGAAAGATCCAGGCTCAGGAAGATGAAAACAATTTCATAGAAGCACAAGCAGAAAGAGCTAAAACAAAGTTAAAACTACTGTGAGCAACTGACAAAAGGCTCCGGGATTGGCTTGTCATGGGATTGTCTGTGGGGGAGGTGAGTGGAGAGCATGAGGCTGAACAGAGCAGGGCTGGTGCCTCAGTTGTCCATAGTGGCAGCCTCAGTGGCTCCCTTCCCTTCCCTGTTTCCCCCCCCACACACACATACATTGGTGATTATTTACTGGGCCCACTTCCCCTTTCCCAGTGTCTGCTTCTGGGAAACTTGCAATCCCCAAGGCCAGTGGATGGGGACTGATCCCTGGAGCCAGGGTGGAGGAGGCCTCTGAGGCAGCTCAGCTGGAAGAGGCCCCAGCATGAGAGGTGACACATGACACACAGTCAGAGGAGATGGTGGTGCATGTGCCCTGCATTTGCCTGTCTAGTGTGAGCCTCCAGCCTC